>NC_041351.1:5758911-5991411 GCF_004354835.1 Perca flavescens
TTGGAGGGAGCTTAAAATTCGAGTTGCCAGGCGACAACCTCGGAAACTGAATGATTTGGAGGCTGTCTGCAGGAGGGTGGGCCAACATCCCTGCCGAAATGTGCACAAACCTTGTCACCAACTATAAAAACCGTTTGACATCTGTGCTGGCCAATAATGGCTTTTCTACAAAATATTAACATGCTGTTTGTCCAGGGGGTCAAATACTTGTTTTTCCTCATCAGATGGTTATCAATTTTAATAAATTCATATGATGTGATTTTCTGGAATTTTCTTTGGGATTCTGTCTTTCACTGTTAGAATGTACATATGATTACAATTGTAGATTTTTGCATTCTTTGTAAGTGGGCAAACCTGCAAAATCAGCAAGGGGTCAAATACTTATTTCCCCCACTGTATGTGTGTATATATATATATATATATATATATGTGTGTATATATATATATATATATATATATATATATATATATATATATATATATATATATATATGTATATATATATATATATATATATATATATATATATATATATATATATATATATATATATATATATATATATATATATATATATATATATATATATATATATATATATATATATATATATATATATATATATATATATATATATATATATATATATATATATATATATATATATATATATATATATATATATATATATATATATATATATATATATATATATATATATATATATATATATATATATATATATATATATATATATATATATATATATATGTATATATATATATATATATATATATATATATATATATATATATATATATATATATATATATATATGTATATATATATATATGTGTGTGTATATATATATGTGTGTGTATATATATATATGTGTGTGTATATATATATATGTGTGTGTATATATATATATATGTGTGTATATATATATATATATATATATATATATATATATATATATATATATATATATATATATATATATATATATATATATATATATATATATATATATATATATATATATATATATATATGTGTGTGTGTATTATACCCTGTAAAGCGACTTGAGTTCTTGAAAAGCGCAATCTAAATTCAATTTATTATTATTATTATTATTATTATTATTAGTGTCTTCCCTTCAGATGGAGATCTGTTTATTTTCGGTCTTAAATCTGCCTTTCAGAATGCGGAGGCTTCAGATGAGGACGAGGAGGGCAGAGCGCTCATGATCAAACCTGGAACCTCTTCAGCCAAAGAGGAGAAGGAGAATGACGCCTTCTTTAAAAAGGTGAAGTTTGTCTTAATCCAGTGCTGTGGCCATAGGTGTTATTTACAGATAATTATCAAAACTTGCCAGTGCAACCCCACCCCCCTCCCCCCAATTATAACATCCTTTACATAAATAAAGACATTTGCACCATAACTTAATGCCGAAAAGCACAACTTGTTGCATAAAAATTCCTCAGAATGCAGAAAATGAAGTTTCATATGCTCGAAATTTAACACCCCCCCCACCCCCACCCCATGTTGAACCCAAAGTTACACCCTTGGCTGTGCTCTTGTCTGATACTTTGCTGCTTTTTATATTCTATTTTGTCAACATCTCAGTCTGTGCTAATCCCAGCGTCCTTGTACTGCCGTGAATACGGACGTGTTACTCACGTCAAACCTTTGTGCTTTTACAGAAGATGCTGCACCTCGGCCCGGAACTGACATCGTTTTCATTATTGATCATTCTTTCAATGAATAGATGAATCATTTAGTTTACCTAATGTAAAAAAAAAAAGAAAAAAATCAACCCAAAGATAATCACTTTACATGACATGAAAACAGAGAAAAGCAGCAAATTCCTCCCATTTGAGAAGCCAACCAAAAGCACTTATGCTTGAAGGATGAGTTGAATATTTAACAAACATCTTCTCTGTTGATTAACTAAGTGAATAATCAACTAAAAATGCAACTGTAAACCGTTCTTCTGCCTATAAACTTTGAATCTACAACTTGTTTCCCACTCTTAGGTGCAAGAAATCCATGAGGGGCTGCAGAGTCTCAAAAAGATGGTGTCTAACCTGGAGAACAAACAGAGAACTGTGCTGGGGGTGGCGCTGCCGGAGGAGAGTGAGTATGTTAGTTCGGGCCGTCGGTCGCTCCAGATGTGAGTTCTGATCTTGTCCGTGAAGTGCAAAACATGCCCGACAAGTGCTAGAAACTGGACCAAGTTAAAAAAAAAAAAAAAAGATTTCAAAGTTGTTTACCTTTTTTAAGTGAACAGTAATAAACGTGCGGAGCTGATTGCCTTAAGCTAATTTTTCTCGCCGTTACAGTGCTGTCTGTGATCTTTGAGTGTCTGCGTGTTGTTTTCCTCCTGGCTCAGGTATGAAGAAAGAGCTCCAGACGCTCCGAGACGAGATCAAAACGTTGGCCAGTCAGATCCAGAGAAAACTGAAGAGTGAGTATTGATGGAGCGTGGTGATTTTTGGTTTACTTGACTCACACTTTTTTTGTGTTTTTTTTGTGTGTTGTTTGTTTTTTTTAGTATTATTTTTTTTTTTTAAGATATTTTTGGGGGAATTTTAGGCCTTTACATGACAGGACAGCTGAAGACATGAAAGGGGGGAGTGGGTGGGATGACATGCAGCAAAGGGCCGCAGGTCGGAGTCGAACCGGGGCCTCCTGCGTCGAGGAGTAAAACTCAGCGTTTCCTCTGTGTCAGAGATATTCAACAGGGGGTCCTCAGAGTAAGTGCAGGGCGGCCACCATATTATGTCTAAAATGTTTTTGAAAGTTTCTTTTTTCAAAAATTCAAATGTGTCTGAAAATATACAATAATATGAATCCACCCTATTATTAGGAAAGATAATTTGGCCTACTTGTGAAAAGAAAACATTGAAGATGAGCTTAATATAGGTAGCCACACAGTTAAGCTTAAGCATTCACTGTGCCTTCCACATATATGTGTAACATTAAAACATGATGTATAAATAATATATATATCTATTCATTTTCATCCATCCGGCCCAGTTTAACATGCAACTCAATTTTATACAATATATGTACAGTAGTAGGGGGTCCCTACTCAGTCTCTCTTTCAGCAAAGGGGTCCTTGGCCTAAAAAACGTTGAAGACCCCTGCTCTATGTTGATTTGACTGTGGTGGCCCCCCACGGCAACATTTCTGCCCCCCATGGTATCAGAAATAGGGCTGCGTTGTTAGAGTGCATGTCGGAGAATAGCGCGGCCACTCAGCAGAAAAGGGACAATCCTAAAGGAAACACTGGTGAACCTCTATATATGGGCGCCCTTATTTAGTTATTTTGATGTGGGATTTTGTTTTAAAAATCGTATTATTCATTTTTTTTATTTCATTTTAGTTATTTAAGAGAAAAACAATCTAATTTCAGTTGCACTTTTGATAAGTGGACACATCTGTTGTTTTGCACAGTTAATGTATGTCATGTAGTAGTCATTTGTCTGCAGCTCATCATAAGAAAATCGCATTGTGAACTTAAAATGAGTGTATCGCATCGTTACATCTCTACTTATCAATTATCTTTGGACAGGTATTGAACCGAAGAAGGGAGAGGAGGATGGAAAATATATACCCGTAAACGTTCGGATGCAACGGACCCAGGTTGGGGATGTGATGTGATGTCATCTCATCCGACCTTTTTGTAAATCTCAAACAAAATTCTTTTTTTATGTCATCGTGGCGTTAAAGTGACATAAAGGTTCCCATCTGTCCAGCACGGCGTTCTGTCGAGGGAGTTTGTGGAGCTGATGGGTCGCTGTAACACCATCCAGGCCGAGTACAGAGACCGCAACGTGGAGCGGATACAGAGGCAACTCAAAATCAGTAAGTACACGGCGAGGCGCCGGCTGAGATTTGTGGTGGTGTTAGGTTTGTGGTCTGTCGTACTGATCGCTTCCTCCTCATCTGTCTGTCTCGTGACATTTTCCACGTGTCTCTCTCTCACTTTCTACTATACACACTTCACTATTTAGCATTTACAAGCACTCCTTTGTGATTTAATAATTGGTTGAAAGCACACTATAATGTAGTTTATATAATACCTTCTTCTTTGAAGACACATTTTATATGATTACAGCTGTTTATTTACTAATTTATTCATTGTCTATTTGTACAGCAGCCTCCTTTTTTGGCTGCCCACAGGAGGAGTTATAGTAGTTGGTAACTACACTAATAAACTTCTGCTTACAGCTACTTAACCATTTATTAAATGCTATTAATATACTGCTTATGAATGCTAAATATCAGGGTCAAAGTAAAGTGTTCAGGGTCTGTAATGGTATGGAGGTAGAGCTGGAACGATTAATGGATTAGTTGTTTGAAAGAAGGTTAATTGGCGACTGATAATTGATTAATCGTTATTAGTCATTGTCTGAGCAAACATGCCAAATATTTGATGTTTCAAAGGAGAGAGTTTGCTGTTTTATTTTCTATGTTTGGGTTTTGGGCTGTTGGTTGGACACATTGTTCCTCTTGTGGTGGGGATTTTATTTTTATTTATTTTTTGGAAAATAATTGCCAGATTAATGGGTAATGAAAGTAATGGTTAGTTGCAGTCTGTGTATATGAACCAGTTTAACTGACAGGACGGTTCTTCTCTTTTTGATTTCAACACGGAGGGGGTTTTTGTATTTTCATTTTCAGTGTTTCACAACCACGCCCTGAAACCTTAACACTGATCTAACGTACTGCTCACTTTTAGCTGGGAACAACGTGACAGAAGAAGAGCTGGATGCGATGCTCGAGAGTGGGCAGACGGATGTTTTCACCCAAAATGTGAGTCAAGCTAGATGAAAGCAGTGCGTCAACAGCGTGACGCTGGAAACCACAACCGTCACCTGCTGAAGCAAAAACAGTTTCAGATGTCTTCCATCAAACACCAACTCACAGTTGTAGTTACTTAAAGGAACACGCCGACTTATTGGGACTTCAGCTAGAGCTGGGCAATATATCATTATTATATCTATCGTGATATGAGACTAGATATCGTCTTAGATTTTGGATATCGTAATATAAGTGTTGTCTTTTCCTGGTTTTAAAGGGATGTCATTTTCTGAACTTACCAGACTGTTATAACTGTTCCACACTACTGATTATTATTTATAAAGAATCTCATTGTGTAAATATTTTGTGAAAGCACCAATAGTCAACCTTACAATATATCGTTGCGGTATCGATATCGAGGTATTTGGCTACAAATATCGTGATATTTGATTTTCTCCATATCGCCCAGCCCTAACTTCAGCTTGTTCCCCGTATCCCCCACAGTTAGATAAGTCCATACATACCCTTCTCATCTCCGTGCATGTTGTAACTCTGACTGACCCCCACAGCTAGCCTAGCTTAGCACAGATCCTGGACGTAACCGGCTCCATCTAGCCTAGCTTAGCACCGATCCTGGAGGTAACCGGCTCCATCTAAGCCTAGCTTAGCACAGATCCTGGAGGTAACCGGCTCCATCTAGCCTAGTTTAGCACAGATCCTGGAGGTAACCGGCTCCATCTAGCCTAGCTTAGCACAGATCCTGGAGGTAACCGGCTCCATCTAGCCTAGCTTAGCACAGATCCTGGAGGTAACCGGCTCCATCTAGCCTAGCTTAGCACAGATCCTGGAGGT
This sequence comes from Perca flavescens, assembly GCF_004354835.1. Taxonomy (NCBI): domain Eukaryota; kingdom Metazoa; phylum Chordata; class Actinopteri; order Perciformes; family Percidae; genus Perca; species Perca flavescens. Next base: position 5,764,576 of record NC_041351.1, read on the forward strand.
AACCGGCTCCATCTAGCCTAGCTTAGCACAGATCCTGGAGGTAACTGGCTCCATCTAGCCTAGCTTAGCACAGATCCTGGAGGTAACTGGCTCCATCTAGCCTAGCTCAGCACAGATCCTCGAGGTAACCGGCTCCATCTAGCCTAGCTTAGCACAGATCCTGGAGGTAACTGGCTCCATCTAGCCTAGCTTAGCACAGATCCTGGAGGTAACTGGCTCCATCTAGCCTAGCTTAGCACAGATCCTGGAGGTAACTGGCTCCATCTAGCCTAGCTTAGCACAGATCCTGGAGGTAACTGGCTCCATCTAGCCTAGCTTAGCACAGATCCTGGAGGTAACTGGCTCCATCTAGCCTACTGCTCCCAATAAGTGACAAAATAACGCCAACAGCAGTGCTTCGCCCTTCTGAGAATATAGTCCCCAGTATGTATACGGTTAGAAGATGGCTGTGTGTCATGTGACCTTGTTATTTGTACGCTGTGACTATACAAATCACAACATGTAAATAGGAAAATTTTGGCGTTATTTTGTCACTTATTGGGAGCAGTAGGCTAGATGGAGCCGGTTACCTCCAGGATCTGTGCTAAGCTAGGCTAGCGCTGGGAGGCGTCAGACAGAGTTGCAACACACACGGAGATGAGAAGGGTATGTACGGACCTATCTAACTCTGGGGGATACGGGGAACAAGACAAAGTCCCAATAAGTCACTGTGTTCCTTGTCATGTATGAAATGGTGACAGATCTGCTCTGTTGTCGTCTCTCTAATCGCTGAAACTGGACAACCGATTCGGTAAGCAAACAAAGAGGAGCAGGTGCAGCCCCTAGCGATGTCCGTAGTGTTTCAGTAGCTCATAGAGTGAAGAACCCCGCTGCCTTTTGACGTGCACTCTGTCAGAGACCGTGGTGGAAAGTACACTTTTGAGATAATTGTACTTTACTTTAGCATTTCTATTTCATCCTACTTTATATTTTTGCTCCACTACGCTTATGTAACAGCTCGAGTTACTCTACAGATTAAAATGTTGCATTAAATCACATGATAAGGGTCCAAATTGCTTTGTTAAACACTAAACAAGGTTTTTGGCTTGTGACCTTTTACAGAACAGCAGCTGACGCCTCTTATCATGTCTCCGATGTCTAATGAGTTTATCATTTACATCAAAGAGACATTTTTAACAAACTACTAGTGCCGCCAACTACTCAGTTGTTTTCATTTTAAATAATTGTTAAGGGTGCCCGGATAGCTCAGTCGGTAGAGAGGCTCGGCCCGGGTTCGACTCTCTCCCCTTTCATTTCTTCAGTTGTCCTGTCAATGAAGGCCTAATAAAATGGCCAACAAATAATCTTATAAATAAATTGTTAAAGGCTCAAAGAGGTAAAATTATCCAATATTTCACAAAAATCTGCAAAAATAAGAGAGAGGAATACTTGAAAAAGAACACAAATGTGTGTCTTTGTTCTTCTTTCCTTTCCCATGATCCGATGATCTTATAATTATTTTTTACAATGTTGTATTGGAACTTTTAAAGGCTCCGAGTACATCTTCCACCACTGGTCATAGATAAAACCTTGTGACTGCTGGCAGGTTTTTGTATCGTTTACAACGCCGCTAATACGTATCGTCACTGCGCTGTTCAGATCCTGATTGACGCTCAAGCTACGAGGCAGGCCCTGAATGAGATCGAGTCCCGGCACGACGAGATCCTGAAGCTGGAGAGGAGCATCCGAGACCTGCACGACATGTTCCAGTACCTCGCCATGGAGGTGGAGGCTCAGGTAGAGCAACTCTGACCAAGTCTCTCGGCCTTTTTTGGGGTGGGGGGGTTATGAAGAGTGTCTGATTCTGATATTTCTGCCTCCTGCAGGGGGAGATGGTGAACCAGATTGAAACCAACATCAAATACTCGGCCGACTACGTGGAGAAAGCGAAGGAAAACACGGAGAAAGCGGTCACGTATCAGCAGAAAGCACGCAAGGTACGATTTTAAACTCTTAAAGACCCCGCGAAACGGACTCAAATAGCCTTCCTCTGCACCTGATTCATTTTGCTCGTATGTTAATTCATGTATTCTCTCTCTCTCTCTCTCTCTCTCTCTCTCTCTCTCTCTCTCTCTCTCTCTCTCTCTCTCTCTCTCTCTCTCTCTCTCTCTCTCTCTCTCTCTCTCTCTCTCTCTCTCTCTCTCTCTACGCAGAAAAAGATGTGGATAGCGATCTGCTGCGCCATCCTCCTCCTCATCCTAATCATTTCATTGGTCACCACCTTCGGCACCTAACACCAGCCAGTGTAAGTTGTTGGCTGTAGACTAGTTTAGCAGAAGCACATTAAAAACAAATCCCCTTTTTATGTAAATAATTTCAGCCCACAGGATGTACAGGTGAATTCTGTCTGTTTGTTTTTTTTGTTTTCTTTTCTTCAACATTTCATATATTTGTCTTTGTCTAACCCTCCTGTCCTCCCAATGGGCCTTTTTTTTTTTTTATTTTTAAGAAGAAATGTGCTTTTAACTCACAAATGACTACAATCTCGCCTGCCTTTCCACTTCCACTGAAGAGGCAGTGCTGCTGGTTTATGGAAACCCCGCCCTGTCCCATTCTGGTCTGCAACACAAAGACCAGGATGCTACGATGTTACGTCACTGCTCCTACAATATCCCCTCCTACATTATAAAAAAAACAAAAAACAAAGACGAAATAAGTGGCCTTGAGCAAAGCATAACGCAGTATTGAAACCCCACACTGGCGCTGATTATACTGTACTCAGGAAACTTGTGTGTTGAATCTTGTTACGTTGTCCTTTCTGGATGAATTGGAGGCGTAAATAACAATTTTAATAGATTAGATTATTTCTTTTATAGGCAAATAGACTAATATAATTGTACATAACCTATAATGCTGGTGATTATGACATTCTTTATGAGAGGATTTTTTTTTTTTTTTAAACTTGAAAGTTGTTTTGACTGCCTACATGTAACAAGTGTAAATATAGATTTATTTTTTTTTGTGTGTGGAATAACATTACCCCCCTTTTTTATTTTACAATGTCTCAGCACTACTATAAAAGGCCCAAGGCCCACTTTTATTTGTCCTACCGGTTAGTATTTATGATTTAAAACAGTTGCGTTAGCTGCTGCTATGAGAAGTTCTGCAACCACATGACTTTTTTTTTTTTTTTAATCACAACTGTGCCTCCTCCTTTATGTCCATGTGAGAATGTAATGTTGTGCATTAAAATTGTCAAGAAGGGATGAAGTGAGTTTTTATTTTTGCTTATTTGTTTAAATTCACACAGCAATGTTTCAGCTGCAAGTCCTCACTGCTTAGCCTGACATACACACATACTCTTATTAGACTCTCTTCACTGGTTTGTCACATTGTGAAAAGACTCCTTTTGCCTTGCTATAATTTATGTAATTATGTGGGGAAATCCTGGAGCAGTGATAACCAGAAAAAAACACATTAAAGGAGGCAAAAGGTGCCCTATGTGACAAATCTGTAAAGAAAAACAAACCAAAACTTAAATGTTAAATGTTGTCCTTTTTGAGGCAGAAAGAGGTTGACGCAGAGCAGTGACTTTACTGTGTAATATTACACCTGTTGAATTTTGCATCACTCATTTATTTTAATGGGTTTTTAAAATAAAATACTGCCATCTAATATTCTGGGTTTGTTTTGTATCAAATAAATGGTTTCGTTTACCTGTTCGATGTTAAGCCGCCTACACGTGATTGGGGGTAAAACGCAGCGTAGGGATGTCATCGCTCCTCGCTGCCTCCTTTCATGGTTGCATCTTGATAGATCAGAGACAACGAGGTCAAAGTTGAAATAATTTCAACTTTGAGCGCAGCGCTTGGCGGCTGTTATGAGCCAAGGGTCCGCCCCCCTCCCCGTAGGAAAACGATGGCCCAGCCAGCAAAGAGCGGTTACATCCTGGATCACGTGTAAGGCGGCTTTACACAGACAATTAAAAAGTAGTTTTTTTGCATTTTCACACCTTCAAAGTATTTTTTTTTTTTTACTATAAGTAATTAAAGTATGACATGAACTTTTATTTCACCCACAATTAATGAAAAATGGCAACTCATTTTTGGTCTTTTTATTCAACTGTAATTGTCTTAATTTTTCAAGTAAAACAATGTGGAATTACAAGGGATAAAAGGAATGCAACAAATAAAGAGACAAATCAAAAATAAGACCATCACCATAAACTAACCCCAAAAAAAAAAAAAAAAAAAAATCACCGCTGCTCAAAATAGCTTCGACAAGTCCAAAAGTAAATTGACAATTTACAGTCATCTGGAACTGTACCAGTAATTTTATTCACATATTTTGTCCAAGTAATTTCTTTTTACATGAACCAAGAGCAATGAAGTGATGCTGACAAAAAAGATTCAGGTGAAAAATAAAACATTAATTTGGTAGCACTGATGCACGAGGTGCTTTTCTTGATGTTGTCTGGGGTCTTTTTTATTTTGTTTGGCTTTTTTATTTTATTTTTTTTTAAATAACGAGAGAAGCTCAACACCGCTTCAGGTGCTTCACAAGGCAATCTAAGGTTCAAACCCATTTTGGCCAAAGAGGCACTCTTAATTTCAATAACATTTACTTGCCCTTTCGATATAAATACGTGACAAAGTGGACCGTAACTATAACTGCCTTTAGGAAGATTAGGAAAAAGAAAAAAAATGTATGCTGCTCCAGGTCTGTGGTCAGAAGCAAAAGATGATCCAAGGCTATTTGAAAGTTCAACGAATGCACTTTCAAACTGTAGAGATACATCGTGAGGTACCAGAAACCAATTAATCGACTGAAGTTGATGTAAAAACGTATTACTACACCACAATGTACTCCAAAAAGCCGAGGGCCACGATATCAGATGTGCAAATGAGAAATGCAAGGCTGGATTTAAAAAATGAATCCAATGAACAGAAACTTGACATGACAAAAAAAGGGGGCCCAAGCAAAGACAAGCTCCAGCATAGTGCAGCAAAGATCACATTGACAGATCTGGTCTCTTCCTAAGACCCTGGAAGAAATAATAAAATATGCATAACTTATCGACTGACTACAAAGAAACAATAGTCAGGACAGCTGATGAAATTTGTCAAAAACCAAACGCTCTAAAACCTCCAACTTACAATACAACTGGTCACTCTTACACTCATTAGTTTTTAATGTCACACAAACGACTTCATTTATGACCCCTTACAGAGGGTGCTGTATAATCCCATTTTAACACAGAAGATCTGAAGAGTGTTCCAGTTTTTAATGATTACAGTACATAATGTGAGCTAACAACTTTCCTTTATTACCTCTTGCACCTTTGTCGCCCTCGAGTCCCAGTGGTGAATGTATCCACTGTACCACCTCTCGGTCTAGTTGACGCACAGCAACGGCGCCACTTTTATTTTTTTATTTAACTCTCAGTCCGGCATCCCTGAGCCTTCCCCCGGCTGACAATGGCTGAGCTGGTGAGCGGACCAGCTCTCTAATTGGTAAGGGAGAGGGCCCAAGAGGCAGGGAGGTCCCTGGCTTGTGCAGCACTCCGTTCCCTTGCATTCATCAGAGTGCACACAAAGCAGCAACCTTACAGGTCAGGACATGCTCTCGGATCGTGCTCTGCAACGCACTCTCGCTTCCGTTTTTTTTTCCTCTCTCTCCGTTTTGGCACTCCGATCATGTCTTGTTGTGACGATTTTGACCAGAAGAGGAGCGGGTGCTCGCGGCCGGCGACCTGGCCTGCACCGCCGCGAGAGCTGCCACGCTACGCAGCACTCGGTCCGGCGTCCCCTCGGTCCCCGAGCTGCTGTTCACCTCCTGCGAGAGCCTGTGAGACCTCCGGCCCTTCCGACTCTCCCTGTGCTGGCCCTGCTGGTCCCTTTTGCCTCGGCTCTCCGAGCTGCGGTCCCGCTCGCTGCCGGAGGACGTGGCGCGGGACTCTCGGCGCTCCGTGTTCTGGGAGCTGACACTGCGGGTGCGCTGGCTGCTGTTGCTGCTGCTGCGGCTCCGGCTGCTGCGCCCGCCCCCGTCGCCCTCGCCGTCGCTGCTCACGCTGCTGCAGGCGCTGTGGACCCGGGACGAGGACTGCGCCTCCGCCTCGCCTTCCTTGCCCCCCGACGACTTCCTGCCCCCCCGCTCCTTTTCCTCCGCTTTAGACCTCTTGTACTCCGCTTCCAGGGGTGGGACCAGAGAACCGGGGCACTGTCTGGTGGAGCGGGACACAGGGCGGCTCGTCTGATTGGGCGTCGAGGGTTTGCTGCCAGTGCTTTTGTTGTTAGTAAGATTGACAGAGTTACTCTGTGGAGAGGCTGGTACGCTTTTGCTTTTAGGCTTTTGGTTTTTGTCAGAAGAAGAGGAGGAGGCAGGGGAAGTCCCAGCGGCCTTAGCGCCGGAGTCTTTGCGAGGGGTGTGGCCAGGGGTATCCACCCGGCCTTTCATCGCTAGGAGCTTGGCTGCCGCGTTGAGTGCCGAGCACCTCTTCCCCAGAACTTCGGGCTCAGGAGGCACCACGCTGTTTGTCTGAGCTTTGCCGTCTTGTGGAGGCTGAGATCCTGCAGTCTTCCTGGTGATCCTGACAGAAGACGTGTCGCTGCCAGACTCGGCACCCGTGGACGCGTTGGCGTTGTTTGATGCATTTCTGTCAGAGCTTCCCGAGGGTTTCTTTCCTTGCCGGCTGTTGCCCTTTTCCCTCTCCTGATCTTGTAGCCCGTGCTTGGCTGAGCGAGTCAATCGGCGCTCCTTCCTGCTCTCGCCGTTGTCGGAGTCCGAGGATGAGGAGGAGGAAGAACTGGAGCGCCTTCCCCGAGACGTAGCGGTGGCGAGCGCCTTCTTGCCACCTTCCCCTTCCTTCGCCCCGCCCTCTTCAGTTTTCTCCTCTTTCCCAGTTTCTGAGGTGACATCCATTCGCCTCTTCTTGGCAGGATGCCTGTTCTCGTAAGTCCTCTTGTGGTGAGCGTGACGAGTGAGGGTTGATGTTGATGTAGAGGAGGACGAAGAGGACTGAGCAGACTCCTGGCTACTCTGGCGACTAAGAGGCCTTTTTTGGATTGGCGTTTTCTGATCTTCGGTTGTTTGCTCAACCGGCTGTTGCTTAGGTTTTTCTTTCGGAGTGGCAGTTGCAGGCTGTGCATCTCCGCCTGCTCTCTCCCTTCCTGACTCAACGTCTTTGGTCTCAGAGGAACTCTCCACCTTTCTCCTTTTAGGCTGAGACTCACAGATGTCCTCCTTGTTAGGCTGAGCCTCGCAGATGTCCTTTTTAGGCTGAGACTCACAGGTGTCCTTGTTAGGCTGAGACTCACAGATGTCCTTGTTAGGCTGAGACTCACAGGTGTCCTCCTTGTTAGGCTGAGACTCACAGGTGTCCTCCTTGTTAGGCTGAGACTCACAGGTGTCCTCCTTGTTAGGCTGAGACTCACAGGTGTCCTCCTTTTTAGACTGAGACTCACAGGTGTCCTTGTTAGGCTGAGACTCACAGGTGTCCTTGTGAGGCTGAGACTCAGAGGTGTCCTCCTTGTTAGGCTGAGACTCACAGGTGTCCTCCTTGTGAGGCTGAGACTCACAGGTGTCCTCCTGTTTATCATCCTCCTCCTTGCTAGACCTTGATTCAGGCTCCGCTGCGTCTACTTCCATTTCGGTCACCCTGTCCGGGTCACCTTTAGGCGCAGACACTTTCTTTGTTGGCTCTGAAGATCGTTTCTCAGACGAAACACTAGAGGATGCAGATGTGGGAAGGGGGTGCAGGGCCTCTGTCTGGGCTGGTGAAGACACATCTGGGGAAACATCTGTGGATGCAGAGCTTTGTACTTGCGGGGAAACGACCGCAGACGCCTGTGTGGTGGACACAGCTGCGGTAGCTGCTACGGTTGCTACGGACACAGGGGTGGCCGTGGTAGTCGATGCTTGGGTGGTTGGGACGTTTGTGGTGGCAACTGTGATGGACTTTTCTGGAGATGGAGTTGTGGTCACTGGGGCACCTGTGGAAGTTCTTACCGGGGGTGGGGGGATCTCGACAGTCTTTTCTGCAGTCGTAGCAGGAGTCGTTGAAGTTGTGTGTTCTTTGGAAGAAGGGGCTGCTGCTGCTGCTACAGGGGTCGGTCCTGGGACCCCCTCTGCTCTCTCTGTTGGGGAAGATGAAGTTACTGTAACTGTCTCGGCTGTGGTGGTCACGCTGGCAGGTTTTGTAGTTGGGGAAGGAGTGCTAGTTGGGGTTGGTGTAGCAGCAGGTTTTGTTGAGGACGTGGAAACAGCTGGAACAGTTTCCTGTGCCTGTGTAGCCACTTGAACTGGTGGTGAGGTTGAGACGGGCTTGGTAGGGACTTTAGGAGTTGTAACAGTAGTCTTTGCTTGAGCTGAAGAAGATGGAACTGTGTTTGCTGCCGATGAGGAGACCGTTGTTACGGATGGTGTGCTAGACGTAGACATCGTTGGACTTGCTGTGGGGACTGTGCTTGGACGTGTTGAGTTTGCCGGACGAGCTTGGATTGCTTTTACTGTTGTTGTTGTCGTCGTCCTAGTTGTTGCTTTAGAGGGGGGAGATGAGGTTGGTTGTGGTGAAATTGAAGCTGGGCTAGTAGCTGTAGCTGAAACCGTCTGGGTGGCAGCTGGAGCGCAGGACAGAGCAGCTGGAGCAGAGGTTACACAAGCTGGGGCGGATGATACAGTAGCTGGGGCAGAGGATTCAGTACATGGGGCGCAGGATGCAGTAACTGGGGCAGAGGATTCAGTATTCAATAGGGCGGCCGATACAGTAGCTGGGGTAAATGTTATAGCAGAAACCGTCTGGGTGGCAGTTGGAGCGGAAGATAGAGAAGTAGGAGCAGAGGATACAGCAGCTGGGGCAGAGGATAGAGCAGCTGGGGTAGATGTCGTAGCAGAAACCTTCTGGGTGGCAGTTGGAGCGGAGGATACAGCAGCTGGGGTAGATGTCGATGAAAGAGCAGAAGCTTGGGGCAAGTCCTCCACAGCCATAGTTTTAGAGGTTACTGTAGTAGTGACTGCTGGTGTCACGCTGACTGTTTTTGATTTTACGCTAGCAGCTTCTGTAGTCGTCGTCGGAACTGCGCCGACGGCCACGGAAGAAGACGACACGGTCGATGGAGTGACAGCAGCTGGTGTGGAAACCGTGGTGGTTTTGGCAGAGTCTGTTGTTGTATATCCTGAATGGTTCAGATCCACGGGAGCTTTGGGAGCACTGGAAACCACGAGTGTCGGTTTTATGTCTGCAAGAGTTGGTGCGACAGCGCTGGCAGGTGGCACTGGAGTTGTAGAAGTGGGGGGAGCGGCGACGGGGCTAACAGCAGACATAGAAAGTGTGACAGAGGATGCAGAGGACACCTGCGCTGACGCTGTGTCTGAGCTTGGGGCTGTAGCTGAACTAACAAATTGGGCCAAGGCTGATGCGGAGGCAACCACAGGAAGGGGTGCAGGTGCTGTGGGTGCTTTGACTGAGGCTGTGACTGTTGGTGTAGAAGCTTTATCGGTGGTTGTTGTTGTTGTTGTTGTTGTGGGGGCTCCTTCTGGATTTGGAGCAGGGGCTGAAACCTTAGTCTTAGTGTCCGTTTCCTCATTTTTGGTAGACTGGGAGGCCCGACTTGTAGTGACAACAGCAGCTATAGGGGTCTCCGACTTGTGGGGAGACAAGACAGTCGACTCTGTGCTGGCATCGGTTTTTGATAAACCAGATACACCAGCAGTAGTGGTCTCATTTTTAGAGTTGTGGCCTTCGCTCACAGTTTCTGCCGTGGTTGTGGAGTCTTTGCGAGGACGACCCCTCTTACGTTTTGGGGAGAGAGGGGGGTTCCCCTCCTCAACTGGCAAGGTGGGCTGTGGGGAAGCGGCCACTGTGTTGTCAGACTCAGGTAACGTAGGAGGAGTCTTAGGGGGCCGGCCCCTCTTTCTTTTCAAAGGCGTCACAAGAGAATTCACACTGGACTCCGTAGAGGACGAGTCTTTGCCAGGTGGCATGTCAGTTTTCCTGGACTGGTTCCCTCCTCTTCCTCGGCCCAGTTGCTGCTGTTGCTCTACAAGCTGGGCGGCCATGCGAGATTCAGTTTCCAGCCTGCGCCGTACAGGGAGATTTCTCAGCACAGGCATGTCAGGAGAAAGATGGGGTGGGGAATACGGAGGATAACTTCTGACAGGCGGCGGGTGCACCGGCTGACTCGGAGTAGAGTCTTGGTCCTGAGGAGATTTGTTAACGGCCCCTTTAGTTTTACAGTCGGGGCCCAACGGCGAGGTGTTGTCTTTGTTTGGTTCGTCGACCAATCCGGCAGCGTTCTCCTCCACGGCTGCCTCCTCTGGAGAAGCTCCACCTCCAGTGCCGCTTCCTCTCCGCCTCCTCCTCCTTGGCTCCTTCTCCTCCACTACCGTGACCAGCCTCCCTGGAAGCTTCCGCAGGACTTTGGCTGATGGAGAGTCTTCAACCAGGCCCCGCAGGACTTCACCGTCCGCTGACTGGCGCTTGCGCGGTGACCGGGAGCTGGTGGAGGGGAGAGACATGGCGCTGTTGTCTTTGGTGTCCTCATCTTTTGCCTGTTGGTCCAACGGGCAGCTGGATTCTAGCGAAGACTCCGACAGCCTCCTCTCACTCTCCCCGTCTTTCTCCTCTCGGCAGGCTTTGGAGGTCTTGCCGTCAGTCTCCCCAGCGCACTGCGGTTTCCCTCCAGGGGGAGAGGTGGTAGGAGGGGAAGGCCTGGTTTTGATAGTCTGGTGATCTCTGGCAGGAGACGAGGCTTTCGAAGATTTGGAGGAATCCTGAAGCCTGGTCGATGAAGAGGTTTTGTGATGGTCTGTGCGGGACGGGGTGGTAGACGCGGCGTCTTTGGCAGATCCTCGTCCTCTCAGACCACAGCGGAGTCTTTCAGGCACTTCTCTCGGGGACGTCTCAGACTCCGTCTCGGGCGAAGCCCCACGCAGCCGACCACTAATCCTTGTAGAGGGGACAACCTTGTCCTTGTCCTTGGGTTTACGGCCTCGGCGGGCTGGCTGAGCGGGCTCCACAGATGCTGGCGGTGACAAAAAGTCATCGTCCTCGTCGTCGGATGAAGCGTGGAGCTTCAGGCCCTCTTCCTTGGCCTGGTCCAGGCCCTTCCTGGCGGCCTCCACTTGCTCCTAAACAGACAGATTGTATGAAGTTTGGTTTCTACAAAACTGGTCAAATGTCTTAATGTTTTGGTTCTGAGGGACTCTACAGGGTTGGACAAAGTACTTAAACATCTAACAATATAAGACAAAGCAAGTTGTTAGACTAATACCCCTTTATTACTTTTAAAGTCATTGTTATGTCTATTTGTGACTATTAAATAGTGATGGCCATGATGGCATTCAAGTTGAATAAACACCTGAGTCAAATCCAAAATGATGAATTTCACCAGATTGGTATTTAGCAGTGCTGAAACGATAAAATGAGTCAATTAATGGATTGGTTGATTGACAGAGAAGTCATTCAGGCCAATTATCAAGCAAAAAAATTCCAAATATTTTCTGGTTACAGCTTCTCACATGGAGTGAAGGTTAATACTTTCTCAGTTTTATATCATTGTAAATTCATTATTTTTTAAGTTTTTGGACTTTTTGGACCAGGAAACATGAAGATAACCACTAGTTGCAGCCATAGTATTGATCTTAAGACAACAGTTTATGTTTTTGTACACCCTTGTTCCTTTATGTTGAGGATAGGAATTAACAGGAGTCTGAAGTCAAAGTTGAATTTATCTTAAACTTAGAAAGCCTGATGAGACACAAATCGGTTATTTATCGTTAGGTGAAGATGTGGCGTTACCTCAGCCTGCTTCAACTCCTCCTTGCATACGTCTTCTAATGAGGCTTCCAGGAAGTTCATGGCGTAGCGTTCAATGGGAGTGAGCTTGAGATAGGCAGAGCAAATGTGTTAACAGAGCGTACATTATAATATAAATGCAGACATTCAGCAGAAATAGCCCCATCTTCACTGACGAGCAAACCTTACAGATGTCATCGTTTCAGCTGTGTATAGAAACTATTTATTTTTTATGTCATAAGATGTATTCCCCAGCCATTCAAGAGCTCAAACCAATGTTCTAGTCTCGATTTTAAATGAATAATTCAACAACGAAATGATTATTCACCTGCTCCACCAGAGCAGCGATTTCCTGCTCGGCCTTAGAGAGCTCCTCCACTTCCTCTTGCTCCCCTCCATCATCCAGCGGTATGTTCTCGTTGAACTCCGCCAGTTCTGCCACCTGCTCTGCTTTGGCCTGTGAGGCTGCGACTATGTCCTCCTCATCCTCGGCACGACACAGGGCCTGCGACGATCATTTCAAGATGATCAGGTTAATGTATACACCACCATATTTGATAGAAAAGCTTTGGTTTGACAGTATTAATTGAGGTTTAGGTTAATAAGTTTGGAGTTGATGTAAAGACTGTAGTAAGTGAAGCTAAAACATCTCAGTAGCTGACTGCAGTTATAAATCCATCCCGCCCTTTTCCCACATTATACATTGAAACCATGAAAGTTAAATTTTTTTTTTTTCCCTCCTGTGTTTTTAACTATAATGACCCCCCCCTCACCCCCAAAACATCTTTTATAATTTTCAAATTTAACAACAAGGAGATTGTTCCAACTTTGTCCTGTGCTGCAAAATAATGTTTTGGATAATTACCAAATGTTAGGTGCTACATACAGAATATCTGTTGGTATATGTGATGCATCTAACCTGCTCCAGAATGGTGGTGCTCTGTTTGTTGACAGCCTCTTCCTCCTCGGGTTGGGGCACCGATAGCTCCACTGCCACATCCCTCCTCTCCCCTTCATTCATATCGAATAGCTCTCGGATGGTTTGCTGAGGAACAAAGTGAAAATGAGACCCATTCAGCTCAGGAAAATGGGTCTGTGTACTTGACGAAAAAAAAAAAAAAAAAAAAAAACTAAAATAGGTCCTTGAACAGCTAAATGTCCTTACATTGAAATACTCAAAAAGAGCAGCTATCCTAATGGTGTCAAGTGGTATTACTTGAAAGGGAGATCTGAACACGTTTAATGAAAGGGGAAGAGGACATAGCCTGTGTTTCTGCAATAGAAAACATTTATTTATGTGCTCATTCATCAAGCACCCGCCTACATGTTTGTGTTTGGATAAACCAATGATTCATCGTCACATTATTAACAGGTTTTTAGACAGAAGACCGAAATTAACAAGAGAGAAATTAAGATACTTTGTACGTTGAATTTAACTTGAACATCTGCACTTTTATATTACGTGCAGCCGGAAACAGTAAGGTGTGGTAAATGGTCAAAACAAAGGATATGGTTAGTGAAATAAATATTTTATTTATGCAAAGCACGTCCACTGAAAATGCCTACCTGTTTGAAGAAGGCAGTGGTAAAGTTTCCTCCTTCAATAGCCATATCTCCCAGCATCCTCTTCTGATTGGCTTTCTTTAAAATGTTCTCCTCCACTGTTCGCTCACTGATCAGCCTGAAGAGATTCATTACAAAAAGAAAAACATTAATATGTCGCTGAAGTCAGATTTCTTTAATGGGGAATTTGAGCAAATACCACGGCATTAAAATAACTGATTGACAATTTAAAAAATGCCATTTCCTGCTCTCCTATCACACCATGCATCTGTAGTCTTATCATTTCCTTATCTGCTATTTTTGGTATTTAACTTTGTGAAAAAGGCTCTTTATATGTCCTAACCAGACCTTTTGTTTAGGTGTACGTTTTCTAGGACCTAGGTATTGTGCGTGCTGGAATACTAGCATGCTTACTGACACACGTTATTAATTATCAAGGTTATTATTTACACTTGTAACTTGTTGACACTTGTTCTTTTTTTTCCTCCTGCAATGGCATTAACATGTCTGCCACAAGGAAAATGGGAGTGTGGAGACTTTCCAGTATGTTTTCTTGAGATTAGAATTACAACATCTCCTGAAGGTAAATTGTGGCATACTGGCACCACTTCCTTCCTTAAAAATCACACGTGGATCTACATTTGGACATAAAACCTAGCTTTAAAAATAAAATAAAAAAAAATAACCTGTGCATTTTACAGACCACAAAATATACCACTTTCTGTCTCATTAAATTCACTTTATACTTCCTGCTTTAATCGAGTGTTTAAAGGTCAAAATGAAAGTGAAACTGCAGCCTTAAAAAGACCATATGTGACTGAATCATCTAAAGAGGTTTTGCCTTTTTCTACTCGGTCCTGTTTAACCGTACAAAGCGATTGCATAGCGTTTAATCAGTCTCAAATGTATCGCTCATGTAAATGCACTTTTACGGCGTCACCTGTAGATGTGGACGTCTCTGGTCTGGCCGATTCGGTGGCAGCGGTCCTGTGCCTGAGCATCCATGGTGGGGTTCCAGTCACTGTCGTAGAAAACTACTGTGTCGGCCCCAGTCAGGTTCACCCCGACACCTCCGCTGCGAGTTGATAAAATGAAGCAGAAAATACGCCGGTCTGCGTTGAAGCGCTCCATTAGAGACTGGAGGAGAAGTAAGAAGATGCACGGAGAACAAACATTAAGTGACGGCAGACTGACTGGATCCCAACTTGATTTTTTGTTACATATATGTCGTATATTAGGAGGAAGCCAACATTTAAATATTCAGCTTGGTTTGGTGGATGCAGTAATAATTCTATTTTCGTACATGGTTGTTTGGAAATACCGTTAGCACTAACCTGTCTCTGCTCCACACGGGTGCTGCCATCCAGACGGAGGTAGATGTGTCCGTGGTAGTTAAGGAACTGCTCCAGCACATCTAACATACGCGTCATCTGGGTGAAGATCAACACTCTGTGACCTCCTGTCTTCAGCTTTCGCAGCAAAGTGTGGAGAGTCTGCAGCTTACCTGCACACAGTAACAATGCAATTTATTTATTTAGAAAAACAGACTTGCCACACTACTAGGAAACAAACAGGCAGAACACATCTATGAAAAACAAGCTAGTATGGGGAACTTATGGAGATGATTTTATAAGACTAAATGTGAAAGCAGGCTTCCCTGAATCAGGTCCATGAAACATCAGCCAGGGGTGACCAGAGCTTTAAGAGCAGAAACAATAGGATTCAAGAAGGCAATTTTATGACTTAATAAATAGATAAATAACAAGTAGATAATTGTCTGCTATCACATTAAGACTAAATAAAGAATAACAATGCTCGCTGCTGTGAGTATTACTGCTCTTTGTATCAAACGTGCTGCAAAAGAAGCATCTTAAGACCTTACCACAATCATACTGTATGAGCCTCAGGTCTGGGAACTGGGTCCGCATGTAACACTGGATACGATGGAGACTGCGAGTAAGCGGAGTGACTTGAGCTGACAGCAGGGTGGAGAAGACTGCCTGCTTGTGGCTTACAGAGGGAGGAGGATGGCAGCAGTGCATGGAGATCGGAGGAGCCTCCACTGGGGGAATCGCAAATGTAAACCTAAAATGGGGCACAATAAATAACCGTTATGTCCCAAATCTTTCCTCTTACTCGAAGCTCTTGTATCCACGGAACATTTTAACCAACCAATCAACTGATCAGTTATCTACCTGTCTATCAGATCATTGAGCAGCTCCAGCCTGTCATCAATGCTGTGGATGGCCTCTCTCACGGCGTGACTCTGAAGCCAGAAGTCGTATTTGTTTTGCCACTGTGCGAACAGACAGCTGCTGTGGCCCGAGCGACCCCACTCCCCCTTAGAGCTCGGGGCGGCTGGCGAGGGGCGGGGACCAGGGAGAAAAGTCAAAAAGTTCAAAACCTCCCGGCCGTACATGGGCTTTGCCGCACAGTGGTTCTCGTTGACTCGAATGATGAAGTCCAGTCGGCTGTCGCGCTGCTGTTTCTGGCAGTCTGCCAGCCATGGCTGTCGAGTAAAAGAAGGTAAACATTAGCCGGGTGAAGAGCTGGAACACAAGATGCTAAAACAGCACTGATTGTATTTACAATAGTGACAACAGCGAGATATGTGCTGTTAAAATGTGTGATGAGATAAATCGCCTTAAATATGGAAGAGTGTAACTACTCTAGTGTATTTTTGCCTTTGTCCGTAGATGAACTTGCTTACCATGTGGAAAGGAGAACGAGGAGGAGGACGAGGGACTCTCCTGGGCGGAGGGAAAGCTTTCGCACTTGTACTGGGCCTCGACTTCGTGGTAACGGGTGTTTGACTGCTGCTGTCTCGTGGCGCTGATGAAGAAGAAGCCTTTGACGCGGAGGACGAGGAGGCCAGCTGAACTGGAGCTGAGGGGAGAGGAAAAAGCAGAGCGTTGTAAATGAACAAATTCTGCAGCACTCCCAGCAGCCATTCACTTGAAAAGAAATGACCATGGATTTCATTAAGTTTATAAAGAGAAACAATTTCTCCCGAAATAACAAAACTTTTGCGGTCAGATGTTAACTCACTACAATTAGTGAATTTATTGTTTCGCAGACGACTTGCAGATTTTGGATTCAATACCCAACAAATAGACTGCAGTCCTTATGGTTCACTAACTTCTTCTGACTTGTAACTTGCCTTAGGCACCGAGACTACTAAACAGCTTCCTGTAACTGCCTAAACGTTCCTGCACGTTTCCTCTTACACAACATGCTGCACACATCTGGAACTAAGCAGATTTAAAAAAAGAAAAAAATGGGATAGTGGGCAAGAAAAAAAAATATATATAAATACTAAAGATTAGTTGCCATAACAATCTGACCCGGTTCGGCTCGGCATGCATGCAGCGTTATGAATCATAGCTCAGAGAGAATAAACGCTGGAGCTCGTTCTCTCACCTGGCTGCTCTGTGCTCGATGGAGGAGGCTGCACTACTGTGAGGACGGGGCGAAGGGGGTGGGGCTGGTTTGGGGTTGAGCTAGGGGTCCCGGGAGGAGCTATGGTGTAGTGGGCAGTAGCGGGACCAGGGGTGCGCTGGACAATTTGCAGCGGGGCAGTGTTTCGGACAGAGGTGGTGCTGGCGTGGGGTTGCGGGGAAAGGGAAGTATGAGGAGCAACACGAGGGGAGGGGGCCACTGCCAGGGTGGGCACAGGCTCGCCGTCCTTGCCTGCTGTCTGACGCACAACGATCTTCACAACGCCGTGGCTGCTCACCATGGCGGGGGGCACTGAGGAAACACGAAACATATCAGCTGGGAGCTTCTTTATTAAACAGATACAATACTGAAAACTTCAAAAGATATGATTTAAATCGACTTCCTGACAGAGGTCGTCATAGGATAACCTCCAAAAAAAAACATTTCTAAGTCTTGAGGCAAAAGTTTCTTTAACATACATTCAAATGAGATTTTAGGATTTTAAAAAGGGCAGAATTGAATGAAATCCTTTTAAAGATAATTTAAGATAATGTGTCTATGTCTGTTAAGAGGCAGAACATGAAAGAGAGAGCAAACCTTGTGCTACGGCATTGTGCGGCAGCCGATTCGTAGGGGGGGCAGTAGAGGTGTTTGCAGGATGTGTGTTGGCTGCGCTCTGGACAGCCAGCTGGGCAGGCTGGCTGATGAGGTGGTGCTGCACCCCACTGGACACCAGGTGCATCACATTACCTGCAGTCAGTCAGACGGGTTATAATCAGAGACTTTTTCTCCTCAGATTCTCAAATAACCACATTATTGCACACAATACCCAACGACTTTAATTATTCCTTCATTGGGAGATCCGGTTTAAATAGATACATTTTATATATAAAAAAACGTAGAGCTCTGTCAAATTCAGTGACTATCTCCTCACAGTCAGCTAGCAGTCCTAAAAAACCTGGTGTTCACACACAGCCCCTGCTCTATAAATAGAAAAGAAAAAAAGTCGTTCTGACCAGGGCACACTACACTATTCTGCTCGTGCTCGTGCACAGGACAGGGATGTATAAAGAGAAAGGCAGCGGAGCGAGAGAGACGGTAAATCTGGCACATGCTGACGTTCTGAAGCAGCACTGACGTGAGGGGAATTTGCCTGGGTGTAGAGATCAAATATCAGCAATAGTTTCCCAGAAGCGCAGACTCCACCTTTTATATTGTGTTTCACTGTTACAACTTTTTATTATTATTATTTTTTTTAATTATTAATAAAGTTATTATTGTTAGAAATTGCACTTTTGTATATTTTGAAGAAGCAACGACAAAAATGTTGCGTTTTAACCGTCAATGTCATTATCCATACTGCAGCACAGATTTAATAAGGTTTAAAAAACTAATTTAGTTTTACTTAAGTATTATTATAGGCAAACCTTTGCCTATAATTTGTAATTTGGGATCTGGTGCGAAGCCAAATAATATCCAGATAAAATATTGTGATCCACTTTTAAAACAA
Source organism: Perca flavescens (assembly GCF_004354835.1). NCBI lineage: Eukaryota > Metazoa > Chordata > Actinopteri > Perciformes > Percidae > Perca > Perca flavescens. Next base: position 5,782,860 of record NC_041351.1, read on the forward strand.
AATTAACTAACCTAAACTGAATTAAAATGACAGAAAAAAAAAACCCTCCCTTCATTGACCCACAGTAAGTACGAGACAGTTTAACACCAACCGTGAACTGGGCGTGGAGAAGCTGCTGGGACTTGGTGGATCTGGGCTCCAGACAGAGTCAGCTTGTTGCCCTGAAGCTGGAAGGTGACGGGTTTACTGCCCTGGCAGGACGACACAGGTCGCCCTGCCAGGGAGGCAAGCTGGGCTATGCTCACTACCTCACCAGCTTAGGAAGGAACAGAGAAAGAAGACGTGGATTTAAAAAAAACAACAAAAAAGCAATATTAGATTCACTTTACTCCAAAGTCTTCTTCTTCTTCTTCTTCTTCTTGTTATTACTTTTGTATTATACCGCCACCAACTGTACAGGAGTGTTTACCATGAACTTCATAGAAACGTCATAGAGTCTAGGTTTGAATTAACTCAAAAGAAATAAACAAACAAAACAAAAAAAAAAAAACTATTCTTTTCACTAAACCAGTACTCTGAAGAAAAACAAATAAAACTTCAAGTCTTTCCCTTGTCATACCCTGTTCTTCAAGTATATCATGTATTGCATTCGTTCCGTCCATTTCCTGCCAGTGTATTCTACTATCTTTATACTTCTTACATACAAAAAGTACATGTTCTACATCTTCTTTGTCTTGACATTCTGTGCATAAGCCATTGCCAGATACTTTTTTTACTCCAAAGTCAGTTATTGTTTGTTTAGAAGTTAAAGATAAAAGAGTCTTTACAAGAGTGGAGCACAAGGTTGTGAACAAGGACCAGTGTGTATGATGCTTGTTTAGAAAAGGTGTGTGCTTATTTAGCTGCTGGACTGACTCAAAACAAATAAAAAAGTTACAAAAGTACTCAGAATATTAAATCAAATTGACCGCCATCATCCAGGGTGGAGTTTAAAGGAGAGAACCTGTTATCTGTTAACAACTGAACTAAAAAAGGACATCAGTGTAGACTTACAGGGCAACCTAGCCTGCATATCTGGACTGAGCAGAACCCTCTGGGGCAGCACGCTGCCGGGGTTTGGACTGGGATGAGCCGGGACGCCGGCGGTGCACGGGGCAGCGGGAGGCCGTACGCTCAGCACTGGCTTCGGAGCGCTGGCTCTCACCGCAGTTTGAGCTGAAAGATGCATGGACGGGCGAGGAGTGGCCGAGGTCGACACCGTACACACCACTGAAGAATGAAGAAAAAAAAAAAAGGGACATTCCAAAAATTACGTAAAAAATAAAAAATAAAAAAAGATCTGCAGCTGCAAAGTACATGTGTAGGGTAAATCATTTTTTCCGCTTCACTTGCCTTGTTGAACGACGGGGGCAGGGGCAGGAGTTGAGGGGACTTCAGTAACTGGTGGAGGTTTGGGGGTCTGTGCTGCGGGGGGTACCGAGCAGGTAGGCTTGTTCATCAGCAGGACCGCTCGGTTATCACTTTTAGGAGGCGGCTGGAACGTCCTAAAACACAGACAGACCAACATACAAAAGATCAAACGATGAATTCATACATTTTACGCGTATGAAACCTATGATTACCATTATCCACCGACTATGCACTTTTTCTCTTGCTCTTATTTTTAATATCTGAAAATTTGAATTAAAAGGTTTTTGAAAGGTTTGCCTCTGAAAATGCAGAACGTTCCCACTAAAGAACGTGTTTGCATACTGTTGCCAAAACAATGATGATTTGATACTTTACCTTTCATAAGCATGTTTCTCTGCAATACTCAGTCTTTTTTTGCAAATAAAAAAGCTAAACATCTGAAATACATTAGTGTTTGAAATATGAATAGTGATAGGAAAACGTTTAATATCTATCTATCTATCTATCTATCTATCTATCTATCTATCCATCCTCATTTAGTGCCATTGTCCGGTCTTAATTTGTTCGTCCGGACACATTTCACTCCATTATTCAAAAAAGTGCGGCTATTTGTTAGCCCCAAAAAGAAAAAAAGAAAGAAAATGATGCTTTGGTGTGTGATTAAAAGGTTGGCTGCTGCAATACGCAACAGGGAAGCTGAAGAAAAATCAATTGCACTTTCACTCCTGCCACTAACAGCATATTTGTTCACATTGCCATTAACACTATTGATCGATTATCTAGTTTGATTGCGTGTAGGCAGAGCTGCAGCTACACAACAATTTAACATTTACACCACTAATGGTGGCCTGTCAACTACTTTCTATGCATTTTAGGTACTTTCATACAGTTCTTTCTTAAGTGTTGAATTGCAGTGTTGAACTTGTTTCTTGAGGAAATATATTAAGTGAGAGAATTGACATCATTTTAGATGCTAAATAATCCTGATAGACTTTTCTTAGCTGCAAAATGTTAGTTTGCTTTTCTTCAAAGCCCAGTTCAGACCAAAAAATTGCAAATCAGTTTTAGAACGTAAGGGACGTCACCCTTTTTAACAACCAATAGCAAAGTCAGCTTGTAAAGTCAGCTACAAAACTATAGAAATAAAATGATCCATAATCCATTTTATTTCTAGGTTACGAAATCTCAACTGGTCGAGTTTTAGCCGGAGGCTCAACGACCGCCGGCGAGCGCGGTACCGTTACGTGGGAGCAGCGTTAGAACGAAGCAGATTCGTCACTAGAAATGCAACTGTAGCAAGCATCTCGCCATCACTAACCATATCCACATTCAAGATTTTGACGCAACAAATTATAGATCCAGCTATAAAATAGCCCGAAAGTCAGAAGTCTCAAAGAGTCGTTGCTATGGAGAGGATACACCTAGAGATGTTCCGATACCAGTATCGGTATCGGCTCCGATACTGCCTAAAACGCTGGTATCGGTATCGGGAAGTACTGGAGTTTATGCACCGATCCGATACCACGTAATAAAGCCCTGAAGAAAATCTACATTAAAGTAGTTTATTTATGTTCTTTTTCCGTTATAACTGACTGTCAAACTGGAGAATAAAAGAAAGTTCTGGGGCATTCATTGTTTGTGTTTGTTTATGTTTCACAAAGAGTTTAACCTGAACCAGACAGCAAAGATAGAAATCATATCACATCCATACAGGGATAGTAGTATACAGCTGTTAAAACATAATGAAATATATGACACTCTGGTATCGGATCGGTACTCTGTATTGGCCGATACGCAATTTCAGGTATCGGAATCGGTATCGGGAAGCAAAAAAGTGGTATCGGGCCATCTCTAGATACACCGTCTCGTCGGGTTGGTGGGAAATGGCAGGTTTCACAACGCTGCAGACCGGCCCGTTGCAAGTAGCTGCAAGTTTCAACTCGTCGCGAAGCTTTGGTCTGAAGTGACCTTCAGCAGAGCACTCAACCCGAGCCACTCCCACATACAGAGACAGAGGAGAGTCTGTGAGACCTGCAGACTTGTGTAGGCTCAGCTGTAACTTCCTGCACAACTTGTGTGTGTGTGTATATAGTCTTTGAAGTATCAGTAGCTGCACGGCGTACCTGTTGACCTTCATGCGGACTGGTCTGGGTCTCGGAAGGGGTTCGGGGGAGTCCATGATCTCCTGGATTAGTTGGCGGCTGACTTTGTGTCGCGGCAGGAAGACGTCTGCCTGGTACCGGGACACGCGGCTCTCCAAACCCACAAGGTCAAACATAGAAAGATCGCAGCGCTGAGGACGCAAAAACATACAGGATTTTATTTTCCCTTATCAAGTCTGCTTGATTTTCTGACCAAATTAATTTTTTTAAGTTTTCCTTTCATTCTTACCTTTAAAGGGGAGACCTCCAGGGCGTCCTGCACCAGGGAGGCTGTATGGAAAACAATGGGCTTCGTGATGAAGGGAGACTGGATGGGTCGAGGGTCGAACAGGTTGGGGTGGTTGCACACTTTGCGGAGCTGCATTAGGATGTTTATCACAGACATGAAGTGGCCGCTGGCCAGCGTCTCCCGGGTCCTGTGAATCAGAAACAAAAGGGCGATGAACGGAAAAGGGAACGAGAGCAATATGAACACCACAAGAAATAATAGTTATCATAGGGAACTATTAAGAGAAGGGTAAAAAAGGTATGTTTAATCTACTTTTTGTGTAAAATTAAATATAATTCCAAGCCCCAATTTCAGGCACATAAATCCAAAAGAATACTCCATAATGCGGTCACAGATTTAGTACTTGCCTTCATTTAATAAATACACTCAGTTGCCAGTTTATTATTAGGTACGCCAAGGTAAAGTTAACGCAGTCTTATATATAAAAAAAAAAATCCTGCAATAAATCCTCCCTGTTAGAAAAGGTGTTGATTCCACTGAATGATCATTTTGGGGATGTAGATTGTGGTGCAGTTGGATTGCATAACGTTAAATTGAGGTTTCAATTTGTTTTGTCCACCCCATTACAGAAACCCTTCTCTGGTAACTAAGTGTATATTTCAAAGACCAGAAAAGCTGGAGAACCTGAGAATGAAAAACAAATATAGAAAAATATCCATTTTACAAAAACGGCTTCATAATTCATTTTTGATTAAAAAAAAAAAAACAAAAAAAAAGGAACCAAACATTATTTCAGTGTGCTGCATCTCCTCTAAAGTCAACACAACTGTGTCGTAACTCACGAGGCCTGTGCCATGAAGTCATCGTAGAGAAAGCGTTGTCTCTTGGAGAGGCGACAGCGCACCACGTGTTCGTATTTCTTGGGCATCTGCTTCTCCACGTCAATCTTGATCCTCCTGAGCAGGAACGGCCTCAGCACCTTGTGGAGCCTCTTGACCAGGCCCTCGTTGTACTCCTGACTGCCCTCGATCATTCCCGTCAGCGGGTTGGAGAACCACTCTTTGAACTCGCGGTGGGACTGGAAGACGTGGGGCATCAGGAAGTGCATCAGGGACCACAGCTCCATCAGGCTGTTCTGGAGAGGGGTTCCCGTCAGCAGCAGTCGCCGGTGGCTGTAATAGGAAGAGATCAACGTAGACGTTTAAATACATGGGGCAACGTTTAAAGAATTAGGATTACAGATGACAAGGGAGAAGAAATGGATGGAGATGAAAACCTGATGCTTAAGACTCATTAAACCTGCATTGATTGATTTTTTTTTGGCCACTTGGGTGCCACAAGCTGTTAACACAACATTGACATTATTGCCTTATAAAAGTTTATATGGCAAAGAGCTGATTATCTTTACATCCAACAGAACAGGAGAACCGTAAACATTAGGGGTGCACGATTCAGAAAATGTCACGATTCGATATATTGATTTTTAGGCTCGAGATTAGATTCAAAAACGATTCTCGATAAAAAAAAAAAAAAAAAAAAAAACGAGTCACAGTATGTAAATGTAGTTACTTTTCCCATGTGATTGCAGTAGACATACAATAAAATAAATAAATATAAATCGATTTTTGGAATTCTATGAATCGGTAGAGCCTGAATCGATTTTTTTTTGCACACCCCTATTAAACATACATTTAGAGTTGCGTTTGTGTCCTTGTATTCCCTCTCCTACTTTTGGTCTCGACCAACTCTTGAGGGAAATATCTGTCTTTTTAGCTGCTAAGTGCTCCACTATGTCCACCAGCTAGTCTCCAACTGGGTCTGTGCGGTTAGCAGGTAGTGAACAGCGCTAATGCAAGCTGTAGGATCCCATCCAAACAGGTCAGTTACAGGCCTTAAAACCAAAACGATGAGCTGAAAGACGCTTCAAAGCTCCATAGAGTTACTGGTGGCAATTCCCTGTGGGTTCAAATCACTGCAATCAATCACAATATTGATTATAGAATATTTGATGTCAAAATATAACTTTACAAATGAATCTAATATGGTGTATATTCATAGAAATGTAAAACTTTCCACAGCACTGTCTGTGTATTTAAACCGTTTGTAAATTACAAATGTGCTTCCTGGATCTTATCGCTCAGCCTCCAAGCTCGTAGTCCATACATCTCATGGGACTACAACACCCTTGAGTTCAAGGTTTTTGCATTTGAGATAAACCGATCGGTCCATGAAAGAGGCAACTGTCTGTGGTTAGTTCATTTCTGTTAACAGCAGGACAGTGAAGGGGGTTATCTAAACAGCTAAATCCGTTGAAACGTTGTCGGTAGCCTAGCGGTTACAGGCTCGGTAGAGAACAACACGCTAACTTGGTGACGGATTCGGTGTTGGGTCATTGTCTAGCTTTTTATATTTTTATATAGGTAGATATATATATATATATATATATATATATATATATATATATATATATATATATATATATATATATATATATATATATATATATATATATATATATATATATATATATATATCTATATCTATATATCTATATCTATCTAATGCACCTTCAGTTGTGGCACTTACAATTTCATTGTTTGGGTCTCTGTGCGAAGACAATAAAAGGTTTATCAGTATCAGTTTTAAGCGGAGCTGGACCAGAGAATATTCGGTTTAAAAACATATCGGTGATGCCGTTTTGCCTTCATTGTTCTCCGTGAAGTTTACTGAAAGGGATGTTTTGTAGCGTTTATGTGGAGTAAGCACTGCGTCGGACTCAAAAAATAGTCTTTTAAATGCTACATTGCTTGTAAAGAAATAACGGGTGTAACAGGCCAACTAGATTTAAAAGAGACGTATTTTCTTTTAAGTGTTGTGGGGTGGATCCAATTCATAAAGCAGTCAACCTAGGGGGAGACACTGCAAATATGTTGTTTTGGGGCTCATCATCATCCTAAAGAAAACTTATGAGTAAATGCTTGTGTGTGCCTCCTTGTGTGCTGAAGCTTCTCTTTGAAGCTCTGTAACCGTGAGAAATTACCACCAGCTGGAACAGGCCACCAGCCAAATAATGGCATGTTAGTCTAATTACAGCCACTTTGATGAGAAAAAGCATTTCTATTTGTAAGATTAGCTAGTTAACATTCACATCCACACACACCACTGAGGCCTGTGGATAAACAGTTTAATGCTTGGGGATGCACTGAAAGTCAAACATGTTTAAAACTGAATGATGGCGTGTCCTCTACAGCTGAATGCACATTGACTTTTTGTGACAAGCAGCAGCTTACAGAGGAGATAGAGAAGCATCTTTGAATGTGCACGGAAGCCCTACAGAAACCAGAGGGATTGTATTTCATTGAGCGTTACTAGTTTGTCCAAAGCTACTTGGTACATAATACTTGAATATGACACCAAAAATGGACACATCATGTTTGCCAGACTAAACAGGAGATTGTGTTCAAAACAGTTCCCTATCCCGGGAATAGTGCACTACATAGTGTGTTCGCCATTTTGTAGTGGTGTTCTAAATTTCATTCACTATATAGTTCTCTATAAACATCGGTCACGCAACGATGTGCTTTCAGTGTAGCGTCTGAAATCTCGTTTGGTCGTTCCCTATATAGTTCACTATTTAATAAAACACTATATAGGGAATAGTGAGCGAGTGAATGAGATATGAACATTTGCGTCAAAGCTGTTTTTTTGTTTAAAATGTGCTTCCTTTCTTCTTGCTTCAAACGCAGCAAACCCGGTTTATAAACGAGTGAAAACTCGTCCTGCTTCTACACTGCATGCGTTACTGACATCTGTACATCTCTGTGTGCGCGATACAATGTGATCTCTTTCAGAGCTACAGGTTATGTTTTGAACAGCACCAGAGAGAAGTCGGACGTTTATTATGTACTGAAAAAGGTTTCTGATGTCCATGAAACTGACCTTTGGACTTTACATTAGAGATGTTCCGATACCGATACCAGTATCTGTATCGGCTCCGATACCGCCTAAAACGCTGGTATTGGTATCGGGAAGTACTGGAGTTTATGCACCGATCCGATACCTCGTAATAAAGCCCTAAAGAAAATCTACGTTAAAGTAGTTTATTTATGTTCTTTTTCCGTTATAACTGACTGTCAAACTGGAGAATAAAAGAAAGTTCTGGGGCATTCATTGTTTGTGTTTGTTCATGTTTCACAAAGAGTTTAACCTGAGCAAAACCAACAACAAAGATAGAAATCATATCACATCCATACAGAGATAGTAGTATAAAGCTGTTAAAACATAATAAAATATATGACACTCTGGTATCGGATCGGTACTCGGTATCGGCCGATACGCAAGTTCAGGTATCGGAATCGGGAAGCAAAAAAGTGGTATCGGGCCATCTCTACTTTACATTGTATTCATCTGGCAGACACTTTTGTTCCGAAGCAACTTACAATCTTTCTACACCCACCTCAGGAGCTATTAGGGGTTCAGTGTGTTGCTCAAGGACACTTTTGACATACAGACAGGAGTTGGCGGGGATTAAACCACCAATCATACGATTATTGACCATCTCGCACTACCAACTGACAAATTATCATTTGAAGAACTGATTTCTTTCAACCTTATTACAAAGTCACACTGTGCCTGTGCATTAAAAGTGACTAGACATCTTTTACAACTACATTTATTAAAACCTGCTATCACTTACAGATTAAAATATTAGGAGACGGTTTGGATTGTAAGGACATTATGTTTTCCTGTCGCCAGTGTATAACAAAAAGTAGGATCTTTATACCGGCATGTCAGCATTACTCTCCTGTTTAAAATGTAAGGGACAAAGCACACAGTAAGTAAGTAAGATTTTGGAAAGCTCATGTATGTCTGCAGATACAAGGGAGCGTGTCCTGAGACATGCGCGAGTCCTAAGCAACAATCCTTGGACACGAGACAAGGACTAATCATTCCTGGCTGGTCCAACTGGGTGTGAATGTATAATGTTCACAGAGCTGATGAAACAACATTACATCATTGATGACGTGACCAAGTTTGTAGATCCACGGATGGGTCTTTTAATTTTGGAGGTTTAAAGCAGAGATACCACATTAATTATTTAATAAATCACAGAGCCCTTAAGTTTGTACATTTCTTCTTCTGAGAATACAAAAACACCCAGCTCTACTGACCTGTTGAAGTTCAGCAAGCTCTGCCAGCGTTGGGACTTGAAGTTCTTGATATTTTGTGCCTCGTCTAGAATCAGGTAGCGCCAAGACTTGCGCCGGAACGCTTGGTGATCCTGCAGCACCAGCTTGTACGAAGTGATGCACACGTGGAAAGCATTCGGCTTCGTCCAGCCCTAAGAATGAAACAAAACAATGGACGATTAATACAGTTCAGTAGAAATAATAAAAAAATTTAGAAAAACCACTATTACCACATCCATCACAAGTACCTATAGTGGAAAGGAAAGGTTGCATCTGGGTTTTATTAGGTACTTAAGCCCTATTCGCACTGGACTAGTATTACATGGGGCACTCTAGTAATTTATAACAAATGCGGAGGTCGTTTGTGATCTTAATCCCGTGCGGATCTGCCATGGCTATCATTTGTCATGTAAAAATTCCACCGCAAATTATCTACCATAATTCACAAGGCAGGGAGGTTGTGTGATAATATTGGTCCTGTGCGAATCCCGTCCCGTGCGAGGCATCTCTGCGATTCTGGGTTTTATTGGCTCTGTTGGCAATTATAAATGAAAGTTTTGACAGCTGTGCTGTCATATGTGGGGATTAATATCAGTAAACTCAAGTAAAATAGACTTTGCTTATCCCGTACAAATGCACCGCACGAAACAGATAGGGCTTTAGGAACATAAAGCAGAAAAAACCCAATTGTTCCCCAGAAATACAGCACAATGTACAAATAATTAAATCACACCTGTGCTAAATATAATTACCGTAAAACCATCATCTTCACCCATTAAAAAAAAACAAATAACTGTGGCCGGGTTAGGTCAGTTGGTAGAGCAGGCGCACACATATAGAAGGTTTACTCCTCGACGCAGTGGCCGCGGGTTCGACTCCGACCTGCGGCCCTTTGCTGAATGTCATCCCCTCTCTCTCTCTCTCTCTCTCTACCCTTTCACATCTTCATCTGTCCTGTGGAATTAAAAGGCCTAAAATGTTAAAAATCCCATACCTGTCTCTTTAGCTTTCTCTCCTTTTGGCTGCCAAAGTAAGTGAGGATTTTAAACCCAGGACACCAGCGTTTCAGCTCCATCTCCCAGTTCAACATCACACTGGTGGGAACGATGATGAGGTGAGGGCCCCAGTTACCTAAACACAAGTTAAATGACAAAGGGAGGAGCATCCAAGTTCAATTACGGCATAAAAATATGAGTAGCACTTCAAAAAGACAATCCCAAGCCCAACAGCTGTATGTACTAAATGTATTAAAAGCATCAATACCAGGTTTGTTACCTTTTTCACAGGCGAGGTGAGCCAGCAGAGCGATGGTCTGGATGGTCTTGCCCAGGCCCATCTCATCAGCCAGAATGCCATTAAGCTTTTTCTCGAACATGGTGACCAGCCAGTCGAGTCCAATGTGCTGGTATTCTCGTAACGTGCCATCAAGCAGGAATGGAATAGGAGTCTTCACCTTTATATTGGGAAAAAAAGATGAGAAAATGATGGTTCAGAACTGCAAAAGGACTAGAATCCTGCTCTTTAACATACAAAAAGTAACCAAAGTCCTACTTCTTAGACTATTTTGGATGAACTCGTTATAAAAGATGAGCTATTTAATTGTCTTTCATCACTAAAAAGAACAAAATATTCTTCTAAAATGTTCAAGACTGACCTTTGTAGTAGCCAAAGTGTAGCCTTTAGGCTGCAGGCTCTCTGCAGTAGCAGCAATGTGGCTGATCTCTTTCTTTGGCCGTGAGCTAGAGGCAGGTGGGCTGTTGTCCCCCTCCTTTAGCAAGACCTCCATCCCTTCATCTCCACAGTCATCGTCTTCTTCCTCGCTCTCCTCTTCATCCTTCTCGCTGTCATCGTCTTCTCCGCTGTCTCCTGGGGATTCTGAGAAAAGCACATTTCAAAGAGTTCAATAATAAAGTGTTAAAAGCAGCAAACAATCTGGGAAAAGGCCGGCAGAAGGAAATATTTATATTCTGAAATGTTGTCTTGTCAGAGTGGGAGCAGACAAACTATTTATATGAGATTATTTTGATTCCCTGTGCGCTGGTTAGTACCTGAGGAGGAAGTGTTGCTTTCCACATCACTCTCATCTTCTTCAGTCTCCTCCTCCTCATCCCCAGACAGCTCCGAATCAGAGCTTTCTTTAGAGCCAGATGCAGACGGTGCCTCAAAGTCTGAGGCGTATGCTCCTTTGTACTTCTCGAGAAGCTCCTCTACACTCATATCGCCTACAAGGGGAGCAGAGATGTCAGATGCTAGATGTTTACTGCTCCCATTTTTTTTATTAATGAAATGGTTATTCACATGCAGCTAACTGGCACACAGACAATACATGTCTACAATAAAACAGAAAAGCACAAAAAGAGCAGCTATGCTGGGAGAGATTTAAATAAACTGAAATGTTCTTGTACATATAGCAGCCTCTAAAATGCATGTGTTTCTGCTATATTGAGGCTTTACTCTATACAGTAAAGCAAAAATGTGAAAAGATCTGACTGGAATGGTCTAACCAAAATCGCAGAGGATAGAATAATTAAGGTTTTTATGTGGAGTAAATCACACAGTTCTCCATGGGCAAAGGAGCTTTACTGATTTTTTTTGAGGCAGTGGATATGTTGTATATCTACAGGAATAATCTGTGTTGTAATCTTAACTTTGTTAGAGTAAAGTTTTATTGGAATTTGAAGAAAAATGGTATGAAAATATTAGTCAAAGACAAAATTAAGGACATGAATGCACATCGTTTGGCCCTGAATCATTTGTTGGATCTCGTTTATTTAGAAGCCAAAATATCTTTAGTTGCACAAATGAGAACTGGTATTCGTCCTCTGGGCATTAAGGTTAGTAGATTGAAAAATATTGAGGAGAAAACAAGCTTAAACCCTGAAATATTTCAGTTCAGATCAGGACTGAAATAGGCAAGACTCCGAGGTCTATTATGCACGGTGACCCCCCGCACCCTCTCCCCGACCCTGACGGTGGTAGCAGTTGAAACGTCCAGTATAAAAAGCTGAACACTGGCTGACTGGAGCCCCAGTTTGTGCCTCTCAAACATAATTTTGATGTGTTTAAGTTTGCCAACTTTGTCTCAAAAGCCTAGAAAAGAAAGCAAAATGGACTATTTAAACAGTATTTACTTTGATTTGTCTATAGTAAAATGTTTTTGGAAGTGATTTGAAGTTGACAAAAAGGTTATCCCTCTTCACCAGTAATAAAAGAAGCTCTTGAACCAGGGGAAAAGCACTTTAAACACCTTCAGAGCGAGAGGCTACTCAACAGGAGCGATTTCACTTTCCATTTTACGCATTAAATACCTTCTTTGGCCAAGTCATCCAGTTCCTCTGCGTGATCCACATTTCCCTCAACCTTCTCCTGGGCATCTATGGTGTCCTCCTCATCCTCAGCTGAAAAGACAAAAAATATTTCATCACTAACAGACTTATTTAAGATCATTCAACAAAATACATCTGTGCAATGTTTTCACCCCTTTTCCAAGATATAAGTATTTAAAAGTAGGTTTATAAGTATCTTATACTGAGAGCGATCTTACCATCCTCTTCATTGGCAGTAAATTCACCATCTTCCTCTTCCACTGATGAAGAGGATTCATCGGAGCATTCTTCATCTGAGCCCGACTCCTATGTAATCCAATGATTCAGTGATTATTAATATTAACAATAAGAAATGCAAACACCTGTGGCCCGGATCAGGAGAAGTCAGTAGTTATTTGTATGCAACAGTATTTAGACTTGAATTAACATTATAGAGGACAAATTTCAAAAAGCAGTAACAGTTCTTTTGGCATTATATTAATATTGACACCGTCAAGTGTTATTCTGTCTTTGTATTGAAGCAACAGCTAACTTTTTTTGAGTTGTGATCAGTCATGAAAGTAAAAGATCAGTCCCGTTGTATGCATTATCTCCAGTTCATTTGATGGCTATACATCCCTAACCAACATTTACAACGGACAGTTTTCACAAGCAAATGTGTGGCTTAAAAAAAGACTGGTGAAGAGGGCTAGCTCTGTTCTGGTCTGCCCTCTGGACACCATAGAGGAAGTGGGGGAGAGGAGGATGTAAGCCAGGCTGGCATCAATCATGGGCAACACCTCTCAGCCCCTACATGAGACTGAGCTCCCTGAGCAGCTCCTTCAGCAGCAGACTGCTGCACCCTCAGTGCGCTGCCGCAGGACTCTTTAATGCAACATCATAATGTACAGGGTTCATACGCATTTTAACCAATACTTTTCGGCAAATTTCCATGACTATGTATTCCTGAAAATGTCAGTCGACATTATACAATAAGAATAAAAATCTGTGTTAAGTTGACCCTCAGAGGTTTAACAATAAAACGAATGACAATTTATGTGGTTCATAGTGGGATTTGTAATATCGTGCCCTAAATAGAAAGTTGAGGTTAAGATGACGTGAAATACATTTATTAATCACATATTATTATGCTGTGTTGAAAAAAAAAAAACTTTCTGGGTCTTTTTAGGTTTCCAAAACCTTTCCAGGCCTGGAATTTGCATTTTTTTTATTTATTTTTTTTAACTTTTCCAGGTTTTTTCAAAACATATGAACCCTGAATGTAGCACTACTCGCTGTTTCTGCAATATGAGCCATCACTGGACAATATTCTGCACTATGCATATTTATTTATCAGTCTTTGTTACCTCCAACTGTGCAATATGTCATATCTATTCACCAGCACCTTACTCATCTGTGTGTGTATATGTGTACACACACACACACACACACACACACACACACACACACACACACACACACACACACACACACACACACACACACACACACACACACACACACACACACACACACACACACACACACACACACACACACACACACACACACACACACACACACACACACACACACCTCCTGTCTCGATTTAATGTGTATTTGTGTTATTCTGATGTGTGTACATTGTTTTTCTTTGAGCTCCTGTAACACTGGAATTTCCCCAGTGTGGGTAAAAGGCTATCTTAAAAATAGGGCTGGATACCGAGACCCGGTGCTAATACGGCACCGGTGCCTTAGCGATCGAATAGCAGCGCAAATTCCGGTGCCAATTAAATGCCTGTGCCTCTTTCTGATGCTGCGAAACAGATGTTACAGGCAACCGAAACATCATCGCGTATCACGCTAGTTAACAATAACGTTATACTCGACAGCAGGCAACGTTAGCCTACCGTTAGCTAGAAGCTGGAGTAAACACGGTTAAATGCGGACAGCTAAACGGTGTAAAGTGTGACTGTATTTCACTGGAGAGGATTCTAACACCAACACGTTGTCGGAAATACAACACAGACGGTGCGTTCACTCGAAACTCGCCTCGCCATCCTCGTGGTGCATTCAAAGTTATGTAAAATACCCTTTTCCAATCTAGTGGCTGTTTTGACGTTTACCAGCAATTTACTGGTGAAGTAAGTTAGTAATAAGTTATGGTTATTACATTTTTAATAAATCATTTAATTTTGACCATATGGCCTTGACAATAAATAAGCTGTTCTGAAATGTTGCTGACTGTCGTTCCGTGCTCTTTTTTTTCATTATTATTATTTTAATCTTTTTTAAAGAATCGGTTCAGGCACATTTTAGGCACTGTCGCCGTTTTAAAATTATCATTTTAGCACCGGTGTAGGAAAAAAATCCAAACAACAAACAAAATCCAACCATTGGTTTAAAGTGGAGAGTTTTAACACCCATCTGATTTATCATGTCAAAATTATGACCCAGGTTGGTTAAAAAAAAACCCGCAGAATGTTCCTTTATGATCTTGCCAAGTTTCATTCAGATTATTAGTATTTGTTAGTGTTTCAATGTGCTAACCAGTACATAATGGACAGGAAAATGAACCCTGTTTGTAAGAGCTTGTGACAACAACAGAACTTTAAACAAAGTTCAGTGGTCTGCTACTTTTAAACAACAATCCCAGTCCCATCAGGTTTGTTGAGGTACCTGTGGAGGCCGTTTGAGGGTGCTGAGTAATTGGTCAAGGGGCAGCATGCCTTCCTCCTTCAGCAGTTCAATCTCCCTCTGATGGCTCTCAGCATCATTGCCCTCCTGCTGCTCCTCCACCTCTATGGTCTCCTCATCATCCTCCTCCTCATAGGGAGGTTCAAAGTCTCTGTCTGCACAAAGAAACAAGAATTGTTTTATACTGAAAAATTGGTATTGTACATAACTGTTAAAAAACAGAAAGATCTATAATGTGTCTAAATAAATTGGGTTCATAAGGCACCACACAGAGGCTCAGCTGCATTTCTCAAAGCCAAGAAATACATTCAATAAGTAATTTGGTTCAAAAACAGCCCATTTTAGTGAAAATTTCAGTTTGGGTTGCAATGACAGATTCTTGATGGCTAAGCACATCATTCATTGACAGCCATTGCACTTCATCACCACACAAAACTTTGCCAGATAATGAAATTAAAGTGGGACTGGACTACTGACGCACAGAAATAAACCACTGCCAAGTCGGTCCTTCCTCTGACTGAGCAAACCCTTATACTAAAGTCACCTCCGAGCTCTAGAAAATCAACTGCCATTGATAACACGGGCAGCTGACTAGTCTGACAGGTTTGACGAGTCTCATGCCTGACGGTTGCCAAGAAGTGCTCAGTACAGTACGGTTGTGCCAAGAAACGTTTTACTGCACTGACAAATATTAGACTTCCTCTTAGTCATGATGCGTTTGAGCTCAGGTAATCAGGTGGGATTTGCACAGACATGCAAGAACATGGCCGATTCCCTCAAAGATGCAATGACCTTGACAGTGAAGAACGTCTTTTTGTCTCCATGAAACAGTTCGCCTCTGTGGACGCTTAAGAAGATTCAATCACTGGTGTGTAGCTATGACAACGTCCCTGTCTGACCCAATGATTCAGCTCTGAACGCAGTCTCAGTGCTAGAACATGGAGACAGTAAGCTCTATTTACGAGGTTTAAAAAAACAAAACAAAAAACAGCTTTTTACCATCCTCATCAACGGCAGGTGGCACAGATATTTTGGGAGTCTGGGGGACAGTTTGAGGCTCAGGTTCAGCAAGTCTGGTGTGTGCAAGTGACTTGCTGAGGAGGTCCGAGTATTTCTCAGTCTGGCCGACAATGAAGTCCAGCTGAAGGTCCAAAGCCTTCTTCCTCTTTTCCTCCAGTCTGGACTGCTGCTTGTACTGCACCACCTTTGTTATGGACAAAAGATAAGACACCAGCACTCTTAGTTTTACTTTGCGATTTCAATAGAAGCTAGAAATAACGCCTGAATGACAAATATTAGACGAAAGTAGGAAAAAACATTTGATTATTTCCCTCACTGAGTCAGTATGTATGCATGTATGTATGTATGAATTATATTGTCTGAAAAGTAAAGGGCATTTCATTTCTGTGACAAAAACAATCAAACACAGGCCGTGATCCTTTGAGCTGAGCATCGAGCCAGAAGGTTTTGTTTGCTTGGTTTTTGTGAATCATCTGTACCTTCTCCACACTGCTCCAGAAAGCCCGGACCTCCTTTGCGATAGAAGATGCAACTCTTCTGATTTTAGCGTGCTCATCTCTCTTGGCCTTTTCTTCTTTTTGCCTCAGGTCCTCGTGGTGTCGCATCACCATTCGCACCACCTGACAACATATCAACAGAACACATTTGTAACATATACACATAAATCAGAAATATAGAATACCTAATCTTTCAAGCAGGCTGGTAAAACACATTTCCAAGTGCAAAACCACGCTGATAATGAACCTACCTTTCTAGCCACCCCTCTCTTCCAGCGCCGCTCTTGAGCAAAGTCAGCAGAGAGCCACTGCATCTCCTCACACAGGTAGTCCCAGTGAACTTTCGGTCTCGGCGGCTCCGTCAGGCGGGTGAGACGCTTCAATGACCAGAAGCCCTCTCGCTTCAGTGACTGGGTCCGATGCTCGATGTCTGCTTCCTGCAGGACACACAATGGCCACACCACTCAGTGCATCCTGCCAACACAGTAGTGTGCTACAACAATGTTTCGGAAACTGTGAGTAAGGAGGGGTGGGTTAAAAAACCAGATGGTGTACAGCACGTGCACACTCGACTTATCTCATAGATAATCTTGAAAAAATAAATTAAAAAAAAGGCATGTTTGGGCACATCTGGGATTTGATAAGTTAATAATTTACTTTGAAAGGAGAAGTATTTTGTGAATACTTCACACTCGGTCACCCAGAGTATAGGTTCTTTAGCGGTGAGGAGCACCAAACTCCACTAACAAGCCAGCAGACAAACTCACATTGCAACACTTTCCAGAACTTGAACAGTCAATAGTCTGTTTCATTTCAAAAAAGGGCCTGTACAGCGTTTTAGATACCAATGGCTTTCCCTGGTAGTAACGGTGCAGCAGAGAGGCTCTTCTCCATTACTGGAGATACATGGCAGTAATAACAACGCAGCAGAGCGCTCCACACACACAAACACTCCAAATGCTGTTTTTACAACAAAACACTTCACCGGTGAAGTCAGGTCAGTAAATTACACTTTCATTTCATTGTTCTCATGCAGGCAGAAGACTAACATGCTTCCAAATTGGTGCGGTTAACTATAAAATACAAATCTGCGTACTCAGACGCTTCTCTGCTTTTTTCTGTTAAATCAGATTCTGACCTCCATCAAGACCAGTTATCTTAACTTGCCAATTATGTTTCATATTGCATTTGAGTGAACTAAAGTGTATCGTTTGGCACACAGTGAAAGAGAGTAAGATCCTAAGAATACTGCCCCCCCTTTCTATTTATTGAACAGAGAATCATTTTTGAATAGGAAATTAACTCTGAATCAACTCGTGAGAACACCAGGTATCCCCCACGCTCCAGGACAGCAGCTCTACAGTTGGTATGCAAGTAAATAGTGAAGCGTGCAGTGTCTTCAACACTTGATCTACACAGCTCTGAATTATAATCCAGCGGTTTGTCTTTCGGCAGAGTCAATATTTTATGACTGTTTAATTGCCTAATCTGACACAGTGACCATCGTAATATACTGTGTAGTCTGAACCCACCACAACTAAGGCCCTGAACTCACAATTATTCTCGGTAGGTTTAGGATGTAGGCTGGTGAAAGGAGGTAGCGTGACATGCGTCAAATCCAAACACATACACACAGCTTTTAACACTGGCAGCATTTTGTGGCACCTCAAACCACCTGTAGAATAATAAAAATGTCTTATTTAGATTTTTGGGTTCACTTAACATTGTTAGTTATTTTAAGCTAGGTTTTTTTTAATAGATTTTTTTTTTTTTTTTTTTTTTTTTTTTACAAACTGTATCTTTAGGCTCACTCACATGTTTAGCCAGCTCTGCCATGTCTGCTTGACCACGGGGACGCTGAGGGGGGGCATGATCTGGTGGGGAGGTGGAGAGACTGTAGCCACAGCCGGAGGAAGGAGAAACAAACTTCCCATGGGGACCCCGGAGAAGTGAGGACTTCTCCCGTCGTGGGGTAGACCAATCGTTGGCGGGTGAGGGTCCAGGGTAAGAAGATGAGGTGGAGGGCGAGACAGGAGATGAATTCCCGGTGACCCTGTCGGCTATCCACTGGCGTACCTGAAGGCAAAAGAACAGAAAGATGAAGAGGAAATTATTAAACATTAGCGAGGTGAAAGCAGCAACATTCACTAAGATAAAAGCCACATGCACGCATAAAAAACAACATGAACAAGGTTAGAGCCAGCGTTTACAAAAAGCAAATCCGGCCATGCTGCAGAACTAAATTATAAACTAGCCATCAGTGACTTTCTGTGAGCTTTTGTCTCATGCAGAATTACAATCACCAAATAGCAGAATGCCTTTTTTCAAAATGCACCCCCCTCCCATTAGCAGTGACAGTGGCTAGGACGTGCTCGTGAATATCCTGTTAAAAGTGAACCTGTCGGGGGTGTCCGACAGCCACCACTTACCTTAAGGAACAGTGTCTTTCTGTCTGTCCTGCTCTGTCCATGCTGGAAAACACATATGGCTTAGCATGCGGCCAACTTAAAAAGAAATATCTCACTAAATAATACAAACACTGTTCACACGACTATCAACGTACATGCAGAAGGATGTAGAGAATACTGCCATATTTGGAGGATGAAAACATGCCAGCATACCTGAAAGGAATTACAGAACCATAATGACATGATGGTGTAATTCGCTTTGGTTTGCAGTCAAGATAAATCTTGACAATTTCTCAGTTTGAGTGCTGATATACAGCTTACAACATGATTTCATAAAACGGTCATACACTACATTTAAGTCAATGTATGGTTTATAATTAACCTTTTTTCTGCAAGTACATTTGTGTGTATCTGTATACGTGTGTATACATTTTTCCTTTTCCCTCTCATTTAAAAACACAAAATGGAAATGTTCATGTATCTTACATATCGCACTTCCACTGTAAACTCCCTGTAAAGTCATACACTAAAATACAAGTATAACTTCAGAGCCTTAACTTTAGTGTGGCATTCAATAGATCGTTCAGATTAGAAAGTAAAATCACCTTTGTCTGAAAAAACTACGATAGACCAGGCAACATCTAGTAAACACATTTTAGCTTCATCACAATGTAACCGGTGACAAAATGTCCAGATACAGATTTTACATTTATCAACATTGTTTTCACTCTTAGCTCTGTCCTCGTTTTGTGGAGTCTGATACAACTGTCTTACTTTGGCATTCGAGGCCAAACCATTTAGTATTATCCACTCCCAGGGCTAAAATGTGTCATGTTGTTTAACTTTTCAAATCTGTAGCAACTGTCTTCCTGCCTCTGGACTCCATGACCCAGCCAAAAGTCCTCGGTCTACGCTACTATGAAACTTCAAAACGGATTTAATAAACAAATGTCCCATTCTTCATGAATATACCTTGTCTGGAGAGCTGAGGGTGGTCATCTCGCTTTCTTTGTCTGCGTCTGGTTCTTCATCGCTGTCTTCCTCTGGACTGCTGACCTGGCCTGAAGTGGCCTCCAGAGCCTCAGTTTCTCCCGTTGGTTCGTCCTGCTCCATGTCCTCGCTCTCTTCTTCCACATAGAGGGCGTCCGGTTGGCTGACGGGGTCACTAAGACCGGTAGACGCCGTGACTGCACCTTCCCTTTCCTCTGATGCTGAGAGCACGTAAAGGGCGTAAGGCGCAGTAGGATCTGTAAGGGTGACAACATCTTGGGACGCAGGACCTGCTTTGCGAACAGTTTCAGTAACATTTAAGGCCTCTTTGTCAAATGAACTTGTTGTTGGGGTGACAAACGCATTCTGGCCAAGTTGCAGTGAGTTGCTGCTCATAGTGGACTGCCGTACCTTGACAGGAGCGGCCGCTGACACAGACGTTTTGAGGGCCACAGGAGCACATAAAGACTCCGGGACGGTTTGGGCAAGGCACTCCTCAGACACCGTGCCAGACCACGAGCTGTGGGCATTGGCCAGCTTGCCGGTTGCATTCTGTTGCTTGGACACCTTTGCCAAAAGGGAGGGTGGGGATTTCAGGAAAGGAGTTTCTCCCGGTTTAAGAAGGAGCAGCTTTGGATTTATAATACCAGAGTGAGTGGCGCAGAGAGCCTCGGGATTGGTTTCTGCGGGCATAGCAACAGTCTGGGTTCTCTGTGAAGGAGTCTCTGCCAGAGCGGGGGCGTCTTTGGTCCCTTCGTGTGAAGAAACGTTGGCCTCTGGCTTTGTGGCACTTACAACAGTCTGATTTATTGTGGGCTGAACGTGTCCTGAAACAGCAACAGACGATTCCATCTCTGTGTCCTCACCAGTCACCACCGGGGAGATGAAAGATGGAGCACCAGCTGTGGCTTCTGCTTCCTGTTTTTGGGGAGTCGTTTGGTCCGAGACGGCTGCGCTGACCTGCGAGCAAGGTGTCCCAATTTGTGGACTGGCGTCCATCTGTTCAACAGCGAATGAGTCCGATGTAACAGCAGCTACTTCGACCAAACAAACCTCACTTGAGTTAGCCACTTCAACAGCTTGGTTAGCGTCGAATACCAAATGTTGCCCGACAGCAGCTACCCTGGTGTTCAGTATGGACAAATTATGGGAATTACTGTTGGAGCGAGCCTGTATTTGAATCGCATCATTCAATGAAGGCAAGGGCTGCTGGGAGATGATGACAGTGCCACTTTCATTAATGGTGTGAATAGATGGTTCAATGTCCTCTTTGACAGTGTACTCCTCAGAGTGTTCTAGCAACGCGTTGAATAAGTTCACCTCATATCCTGGAGAGTGAGGAATCTGTGCACTGCTGGTGGCACAGACCGTTTCCTCAGCAACCTCCTCAACCAGGGTGCAAAACTCGTACACTTCCACGGATTGGGAATCTAACTCAATACCTGCCTCGGCACTTCCTTCGTACAGCTTTGGCTCCCCAGTAGAGAGTTCAGAACTCAGCTCGTTAACGACGGCAGCTTCACAGACGCTGCCGTCTTCTCGTTGTAGGAGGTAACTCTGATTCAGGCGCATGTTCGACCAGTCCCCGCTGATGTGAGCCTCCTCTCGGACAACCACAACTTCTTGAGCTTCGGCGGAGCGCGCGAGATCGGCAGCTGGCGGCGTCTCCGTCGCGGGGACTCGTTCGGGGGGACGAGACGTTTCGGCTTCTGCAACCTGCCCCGCCGGCAGCGAGACAACTAAGCCCGTGTCAAACAGAGGGGGTGCAGCAGAGGGTTTTGAGTGACTCTCCTGTGCGGAAGAGCACTCTGGCAGCAATGTGAAGTCAGAGGAGGAGGCGGTCGCGTCAGTTTGTTCTCCCCTCACGCTACTCTCGACCTGCTCTCCTTCGGGTGGATCGCAGCTCCTCTGGACATCGCGGTCTTCTCTGGCAGCTGTGCTGCTGCACGCCGCTCCAGGAGAAGGGGATAGTCCGGGATGCGATTCCGTAGCTTTTGGGATCTCAAGTATTTCAGCTGAGGGAGGTCGTCTTTCTGTGCGAGAGGTGTCAACGAGCTCTTTAACGTGCTCGGACATCTCAACTGATTCCAAAGAATTCGCTTTCTGTATTTCTCTGGCATCCGTTGAGCTCTCTTTGATGATTTTAGGTTGTGTTTTTGACAGGTCAGTTTGTTTAATCTCACTGTTGCCAGATGAGGGTAAAGGGAGCTCAGACGATTTTGAGTCCTGGTGACCACCGGTCTGCTCCGCAGCACCTGGCGGAGGTATATGGCTGCTTTGATTTGCGTGGACGAGTGGGTCCCTGTCAGACGGCTTCGTAGCCCCGTGTTGTGTGATGTCTTGGACTTTAAAACCAACACTTGATTGTGGGACAGATGGAGATGAGGCTGTGAAACAGATTTGAGATTTGGGTTGAAGGAGAATATTTCCGCCCGTGTGCTCTTTTCCACCAAGTTCCACGTTTGTTCCAGTCTCTGGTTTATATTCCAATAAGACGGACTGTTTCTCCTTTGTCCCCGTAATATCCACAGGTCCAGCACCTTCTCTACGTGGCTGAATCTGGTTTGTCTGACATATTGAGTGGCTTTTCTCTTTATCAGTTTGTGACCCGTATTGCAACTCTTGCACTGTGCCGTCAAGCTGTGTATCTGGGGCGAGAGGGGGACAAAGGGGAGTTGGAAGCCTTTGCATCTCAGCGGAGGAACTACATTTCTCATTGAGGGATGTTGGCAAGGATCTCGAAACTCCGACAACTTCGGCAGCGCTCTCCTCAGCGTGGACCTCTTCTGCGAAGCGGTCCTTAAAGTCGCTGCTGATTGGCCGATTGGCCTGAGGGACGTTCTCCATGC
Organism: Perca flavescens; assembly: GCF_004354835.1. Lineage (NCBI taxonomy): Eukaryota > Metazoa > Chordata > Actinopteri > Perciformes > Percidae > Perca > Perca flavescens. Next base: position 5,805,556 of record NC_041351.1, read on the forward strand.
CGAGGAATGCCGAATCGTTGCTCTCCGGCAATGGCACAATGGACAGATTGGTGAACGGAGGGACTGGGCGGGGGGCAGCTGCGACCGGCTGCTGGGCATGCCGAGGTGACTCCCCAGCCACATTCTGTGCAGCCTGGGGGTTGCCACCCAGCACATCCACAGCCGGAGTGGCTCGCTGCCGCGCCGCCTCCTCCCCAGAGCTTCCTTCCTCTGTGCTGCCCTGGCTACACACGGCACCTGTGGGTGGGTGTGGGTGATACAGGTTGTTAACAAAGTGTCTGGACCAAGTAAAATAAGTAAAAATAACTCCAGAGAAAAAAAAAAAAAGCCTCAATATCTGTGTTGCAGTGTGAGTTTGTCTATCAAAAGGCAAATAAGCACATCATCTATGATCAACATCTACAATCAATCGATCAACAAATTGCATTAGGTTGACTATTTTCTACAAAACAAAAAACGGAAGACTAAAGAAAGTCTAGAAGCAATCATTTTGTGTGCACAAAGCAACAACTTCTCACCTGTCTGTGGTGTGAGACACAGATCTTCTGTGCTTTCTACTTCCAGGATGCTGAAATTAGGGTCCCCTCCACATATTCTGAGGAAGCAAAAAATAAGAGACGAAAGGTAACTTTATTATTTCAATAAAACGAGCAACTGCATTTCTTACCACTTCACAATTAAAAACTCTCACTACACAGCTATGTGAGGATAACAGGAAGTTCTGCAACAGTATTACATTTCATTAGATGTGCATTTAGTTAACACATATCAGTGTGTGTGTGTGTGTGGGACGATTACATGTCAGGAGAGCAGCAGCAACAACACTCAGGATAGCTTAGGCTAGCCAACTGCTAGGACTGTAGTTGGTATATTTGGATGTGTTTTAGTGGACATCTTGCAGCAGTAATAAAAACACTCCGTGAAGCAGCACTAAATGAGCAGCTCCAAGTTGCATTTGCTGCAGTCGCCCACAGGAAGATCTTAGGAATTCTGCAGCACGCGCTCTCAAGCCGGTGGCCAAGCGCGCGGGCCTCCAGTCATTCATTTGTATGCTCTCATAAATGTATTTTATTGTGGCTAGTTGAAGCTGTGTGGACTTGTAGGGGATCATCTACGTTGTGAAATTACATCTTTATTCAGTAGTTGTATGTGCATTGACCGCGTAACGTTACGTGAAATAAAATGACTAAATCGACATTTCTTCCCATCAGAGGGGTAACGTTAACGTTAATAATACCAAAAGCTCGGAATCGGGATCTTCATAGAAGCCACACATTTAGGTAAACGTTAACGTTTGCCGGTTCAGCTAGTGTGCTTAGCTTGCTAACGTTAGCTTCCCACAATAACACTGCTTGGGTGGCACTAAAAAGGAAAGCCTGCTAACTAGCAGTAGCAGGGTAGAAGAGTTAGTAAGGGTGCGTTCATTTGATGCGCAGGCGCCCCATCTCCACCCGCAGTTATGTAACGCTCCAGCCCTCAAAGAAGCCAGTTTATGCCGACACATTTGATTAAGTTACTTCGCTATGAGACAAAAAAAAACCATCTGAAAAGTCGCATTAAAACCCGCTTCTGCATGCACTATACAGAAGGGGGGGGGGACAATCACTCGTGACGTCATTGCGTGGGGTCAAATCTTGTTTCCTCGAAAATAAAACGTAACATTATTTAATTCAAAGCACTCATACATATTACTTTCTGACTAAAACAAAAAAGCGACTACAAAAAACATAGTTATAAAGTTACATATACATTTTGCAATGATTATACGGGGGATTTAGGGGGATCCACACGGTCCAACGGCTGGATCTTTAGAAGCGACATTAGGGAAATGATTGTTCAATGAGAATATGTTTCGTTAAGCATGGTTTAAATTAGAATTTGTTCGGTGGTGTGGTTTTTTATTTCGCTGTCCGGTCTTGAACTAAATGTAGTGTCAACATATTTCAACGCAGTATGTTGAAAAACACTACAAAGTGAAATGCAGCCTGATTGTGTCCTTTCGTTTGTCTGAGACCCCCTTTAAGCCCCCCATTACTTCCTCCTTGCCCCCCTCCCTCTTCAAGGCCGCCATCTTAAGTTCCCACCTACCTGAAATTTCCGACCAATTTTCTTTTACTAAATTCTCGTTGAAGAAGTCGTCATCCGCGTAAAATCGCACTCAATCCGTAATGCCAGTAATCCAAACTGTCTCCCGGTACCCAACGAGGTACCACTAGGTCCGTGTGAAGAAGTTAAAATACGGACCGGGAGAGACTGGGTTTCGGCGCAGAATGTAGCGGTCGCGGGGAGGAGACTTTACGCAGCGAAATGGTGGAGGACCGCTGCTGCTGACAAAGTACAGAACTCAGGGAAATCTCGCGAGATGGCGACAAGCGCGCCACTTGAAATTTTTATGTTTTTGATTGTAGTTCGTTGCCAGAGGCAAGCTTGATATAATATTTCAATTTAATCGGTTTATTTCCACCGTAAACCTAAGATTATACAAATCGCTAGAATTATATTAACATGACTGTGGTAGTTCACAGTAAGACGATTGTAATAGGACACATTCAGATATTTAAGTTCAAATATATGAATAGCTTTTGTAGTGTTATCTTTGAGTGACAGATGATGAAGCTAAGTGGTGTGAGGAGGTATTCAGATCCTTTACTAATACCACACAGTAAAACACTGTTATAAGTAAACGTCCTGCATTGGAAATGTTATTTAAGTAAAAGTCTGTTACTATAATGTACTTAACGTATTCAAATTATAAAAGAGATATTGTCTATATATATATATATATATATCATTAGAGTATTATTACTCATATGTATTCATGTAAAAGCAGCATTTTACTGTTGTTGGTTGAGGTAGAGCTCCTTTTTGAACTATTTATAATGATTATGTTCATGGATTAATCCGCTGGTTATTTTCTCCATTAATAGATTGATTGATTGGTTGGTTGGTAAAAAAGAAAGAAAGAAAAAAAAAGAATAACAATAATAGTGAGAAATGGCGTCACAATTACCAAGAGCCCAAAGTGACACCTTCACAATGTTTGTTTTGTCCAACCAACAGTCCACACCTCCACATTATTACTAAAACATTAACATTAAGAGCATAAGCAACAAATCAAACTGGAACCATCAAATGTTTTCACATGAAAAATGACTAAACGATTATCAAAATAGTTGCCAATTAATCTCAACTAATCGTTTCAGCTGTAGCCTACTTGTAAAAACTGTTGGTCAGTGTAATTTATAACAAAACATTTTCATGAAACTTTTCATATGTTACAAATCTTAATTTGTAAAGTATTATAAGGTGTCAGATCAATGTAGAGTAGAAGTAGCATGTAGCATTAAAAGAAAAGACTTAAGTGAAGTACAACTACCTCATATTTGTACCTAAGTACAGTACTTGAGTAAAGTACCACTGGCTACAAGTTTTCTTTTGAATATATTTATGATTAAAGGACCTGGACATTTGAGGCATGGTGATATGTAAGACTTCTTACTTTAGATGAAGCCTAGAGAAAATAAGTGGAGTACTTGTTCCCATTAAATTAAGGATATATTAATATGACAGGTGCGTCATTTCGTTTTGGTCTCTTTGGATAATATATAGATGGGAAATTCAACTGTCAATGATAATCTGTCAAACTGTGTGATGGAGTAGTTTAGCAAAGATATTCAGTATAAATCTGAGTCGATTGACAGAAATTGAATAGCCATTTTTTAATTTCATAAAGGACAACAATTCACTAATAAAATGTAAATATGTGCTGGTATTCTTGGTCTTCTCTGATAGTAAACGGAGTATCTTTGGGCTTTGGACGGTTTGTCAGACAAAGCAATTCTTTTTAATGTCTCCACTTGGGTGTTTGCTCACCGTTTTCAGATTTTATAAACCAATCAATCAAGAAAATAACTGGCAGATAAGTCAATAATGAAAATAGTTGTAATATTAAAAGACTCAGAACAAAAGACCCACACAACAGAGTAAACAACAATTCATTTAATAATTAATCTTTGTGGTCTCTAGGGGAGGGGTTTGAAAGGTATAAAATGGTCATATTAAAATAATCGACCCAGTCTTTTCCCTCTCAGGATACCCACTGTCTAGTTGTCTTTTGACACAAGTCCTTATATTTTTTTTGTTTCAGTTCTTCAGCAGATGTCCCGCTTATCCATGTATATAACTTATTTTTATTGATGAAACAAACTCGACAGTTCAATGTACAAGGCTCCCGTAGTCCCAAATGGATAGAACACACAACCAATGACACACAGGCAAACCTCCGTCTCAGCGAAACACCGTCGTTGATGAGATCCTTGAAGAGGCCAGAGGTTGCGATGGAGACGGCTTAATGTTCACAAGCGTTAAAACAGTTCTCTGTGACACAAGCCTTTTGCTTTGTCTTCTGCATGATTTGAAACCGATTACTACCTGGGGAGAGAGTACTGGTTGATACCCGAAACAAAGACAAATAACATAACAGTGAATATATTTATTATTATAGAAGATAATTAATGTTAAGAATAATAATTACAAAGGCAATTTCTCTAGACTACTATAATCTGGTCCTGCTCATATAGTCAAGAGGAGAGTGGGAAACAGTTACAGGAAGCTCTAAAATACTGTGGTCACTCACACAGTGTAGCACAGTTCATTTCGCCATTCATCCTTTGAAAACAAAAATAAAAAAAATAAAAAGCCCAAAAAAAAGAAGAAGGTTGAATCTCATTATCAGTGAAGCTGAGGGTTTTGGGGTTAGATTTTTGGGTAAAGCAGGAAACTGAGGTGCGATGCTTACCGGTCTTTATTAAAATGGTCTCATCATTAATCTGTCTTTCCACAATGACATAAAAAAAGACACAAAGACAGAACAGAGAGCATCACTTTTACCACTGTTTTTCTAAAGACCCTCATCCACAATACCTAATCAAGGTTGATTTATGTAGAGGAAGGCTTTATAATAATAATAATAATAATAATAATAATAATAATAATAATAATAATAATATCCCATGAGTTAACCAAGCTGAGGATGAACCCTTGACGTGTTTTCACAGTGTACATCCCTCTGGAAGTCATTCCCAAAATCCACCCGGAAATGTTTTGCTGAGAAAAGCATGGATTATAATTCACCTGACAAATGAAAGAAAAGCTGTCCTCTGCCTCTTCCTATAGCTTTCGAGATTTGACTAGTTTAATAACCAACAGCCAGTATAAAATAAAAAAATACACCAAGGATGCACAGAAAACCATGTACCTTTAAATTGCACTGATAGAACCATTGCGCATATTCCAAGTCACACTGACGAGTCTTGCATTTCCCTCCCTTCCATCACCTCCAGCCAGTCATGGTTACCCTTTTTGGGGGGGGGAGTGGCGAGGGACTGGAGCTGGTTTGGTTGTGTAACTGGGAGGGGGCAGGGTTTAGTAGTCTGCAAGAGGAAAAGGGGACAGGTTGAGAGCAGCACAGTGATCCTGACATTTCCCTTAATCTCATCCAGTGTTGTCCCTGTACTATCTGGACTCTCCGTCTTTGTGGGCGCTGTACAGTGCCAGCTCGCCCGGCCCTCCAAGTCTACGGGGAGGTGTGGACGACCGGCTGGTGATGGACGGAATGAGCGGAGGCGGCGCCCCCACTGCCAGAGCTCCCACCAAGCCTGCAGGGGTCTTTGCCAGGATGCCGTTGGGCACGTGCTGTGGGTTCAGCGGGCCGAGCCGGGCGAAGAGGCCAGCGTGGTGCTGGGAAGCGTGAGAGGCTCCGTGCTGGAGCGAGTGGGAGAGAAGGCCGGGGTGCAGCTGCTCCAGGTGAGCGGCAGTAGCAGCATGAGAGGGGCTCGAGAGGTGAGAGCCGGCGGGGATGTGTGGGTGCATCCCAAAGTAGCGAGCCCGCTCAAAGTCTTCCCTCAGGATCTGGGCGCGCTGCTCCTCATCGATCAGTCCCCCCCCCGGGGGTCCGAGGTGGTGAGGGCGGTCAAAGTGGTGGGCCATAAGGCCGTACTCCTGGCGGACAGCAGAGGTGGAGGCGGAGGTAGACGTCGGAGGGTGGTGAGGGTTGGCTGCCGTGGCCGCTGCCTCCAGGAAACGGTGATGCTGAAGCAGACGGGCCAGATGTGGATCGGATCGCAGGGCTAGGTGGGGGTCCGACCGAAGGGCCAAAGCCTCCCTACGATGCTGATGTTGCTGCTGGGCCGCCAGTTCCCTCCAGGGGTCCCAGGTGTAGCTGTGTGGACCCTGGGACGGCCCTTGGCCTGGACCGTGGTGGAAACGTTCTCCGGGACCCATTACCAAACCGGCAGCACCTGTGCTCCCCAGGTACGCTTCAATGGCCCGGGAGCGCTCCAGCAGGGAAAGGTGCTGGTGGGAAGGGTGGTTCTGAGTGGGTGCCATGAGGGGAACGCCAGGCGTGGGCGTCAGTGATAGAGAGGAAGGGGTACCAGAACGATGGTGGTGTGGGTGGCTGTTGGGGCGCTCAAAGCTGTGGTTGGGTGCTGGGGGGGGCAGGCTGATGGGGATATGCTCGGGCTCCTCTTTCCGCTCCTCTTTGACTTTGACTGGCGGGAGAAGCAGCGAAGCTTTGGAGACGGGGGTCGTGGTCCGGTCCGACTTCTTGGCCTGAGACAAAGAAGTGACAGAGGCAGAAGCTGCGGAGGAAGAGGGGGGGTAACTGTCTCTTTGGGAGTGCGAGGGCTCGCTGTGATGTGCTGTCTGGGCCATCGGGCGCGAGTAAAGGTCCATCGGAGATGGGGCAGAGCGGTTGGAGGGTGGGGGAGTGGTGAGCACAGAAGAAGAAGAAGACCGTGGTCTGTCCCTGTCTGCTACGGACGAGCCCAGAGGAGGTCCCCGTGAAGACACCGGGGGCTGCGGCCTCTTGTCCCCGTCTCTGTCCCGCTCGCGGTCTCGGTCTCTATTTAAGCTGCGTGTCAGGTCCTCGATAGGCCCAGCGCTCCCCCCCAGGGCACTGCTGTGGCCATTAATGTGGGAGACTGGGGTGCTACTGCGGGGCTTGAAGGGAGGGGCGACTGGAGACATTCTCACAGGTTGTCGGCCATACAGCATATTGTCTCTGCAAAACAATGTGCACAACAGTTACATAATGGAGATAATTCATACTAGGGGTGTTTTTTTTTATTATTCCCACTTCATCTTTTTATTAAAAAGAATAGTTTGTTTTTCATGTAAATGTCTGGAAGGACTCCGTTAAAAAATAGTCAAATATAAATTGTGTTGCTTTTTGTGAGTTGATATAACAGTAACTGATTGTTAAATGGGCTTATGTCATCTGAAATGAAATTGTATTGTTGCAAATATCCAAAGAATTGATCTATATTGTACAGTGATAAAAATTGTAAGTTACCCCCCTAATTTATACCAATCATTTATAATACAAGCTTAACTGGCAGCAATGATTTTTTTTTATTTAACCTTTATTTAACCAGGAAGAAACTCATTGAGATTAAAAATCTCTTTTTCAAGAGTGTCCTGGCCAAATGATAATGTAAACAATAGCATAACACTTTAATTTCTCAACAAATGGTTCCAAAATATATAGATTTGAGAGGAATTTTTTGTTGCATCAGTTATATTCTGTGTTTTATGGCGATTTATTGCTGTTGTAGCTCATTACTCATCACGGGACTGCCTGGGTTCATGTTAGTACTTACTGCCAAAAAAACCAAGCTCTTCCTTCTAATGGCTGAATGCCATACCTGTCCTTTTCATCCTTGATGTGGGGGATGTCTCTCCTCTCCATTTCCTTTGCTCGATCCCTCTCGTCCCGCTTGTCTGGCCCTTTAGCCCAGCTGGGGCCAGGAGCAAACCCAGATGGGCCGCCATGTAGACGGTTCCACGGGTCATGGTGGTTGGGGGTGGACAAACCTCCAACCACATTAGCTGGTGAATCTTTAGGGCCATACACAGATCCCGCTGCGGACCAGAAGGACATATTCTTTGTTAGAAAATAAAACAACAAAATAACAGTGTAGAAGCAATTTCTTACCGTAACACTTTCAAATTAAAGATTTCACAAAACTGCAAGTAAAACTCACATACTTTACACCAGGCTTTGTTGTTAGCATCGAATATCCTGGTGAGCACGGTTATTAAGTCACACTTTTTATTTATTTTTATATTTTTTTAAGTTCAAACTTGATTTAATGATCACTCTCAGCTTAGTCTAGTTGTTCCAACACAACCGCCCAATAACGTAACGTTATAATAATAACGTTTAATCCATGCTTTCAAGTTGGACTGCTTTCAGTCTGCAGCTGCATCCAACCTTGTACTTGTATATCAATGACAAAGCCCAGCACAGCCAATCTCAGCATGTCTCTTGACAGTGACAGCAGAGCTGTAGCTGTGCTATAAAAACAGGGAAAAGAGCACTTTAGCCAAAGTTTGGACAAGTTTAGGACTGGGTATTTCATCTCAAAACCTTTTTGCTTGACCAACCAACTTGTGTCTGAATAACAAAAACTGTCAGGGTAACTAAAGTTACTACACTGAGTGCTTGCTCAGTCTTGTTTACTTTACTAATCAGATAATTCCATATTTCCAAATATTGTAAATTTTTAGTCAGTTCATTTATTTAGGTTACGTTCTTGTTTGTGTTAGAAGATGTTATAGAGTTGATGCATTTAAAACACATTTTTGGAGAAAAACATGCAGCGACGTAGCCACCAAAAATGTATTGTTTTGATTATCGAATATTGGCAGGATTTCTAAAGAAAAGGTCAATCAATACGCAGGCCTAGATCAAAGCTGCGCTGGTAGTAGTAAAAGGCAGGAAGGCTGTGTTAAAGCTCCAACATGCATTTAACTTATCAGAACCAGATCTCAGTTCCTCACAAAATATCCAGTTTAGACGGTTTACAGTTAAGCCAAGTTCCCGCTGTACGACTTTTCAAAGTCGTCCGATCGCTGTAGTGTTCACACTACACAACTTGCTGTCTTGTAATCAGCTGTCTTTAAGTTGTTGTCGTTTTCAAACTACATGTCTGACCGGCGTCAGGGGTCCCCTACTGCCAGGGGGACAAAATAGTGGATATGATGACAGAAAGGGGAAGAAAAAAAGTAAAAGTAATCTCCTATTTGATCTGCTTTTATAGGTTTAACTGCTCTTTAAATGTTTAAATTCTTATACTGCACTGTAACTTTTAATTTTTTATCGTTTTTACGTAAAGCACTTTGAATTGCCTTGTTGCTGAAATGTGCAATATAAATAAAGCTGCCTTGCTTACAAGATCTTACACCGGGAGGAATCCCAGATGTGTATTTTGGGACTCCAAACTTGCGTTTTTGTCATGAAAAAACACGCGATTAGTGACACGGGAAATTTGGTAACACCATGAGCGAAACAGTGAGTGTTGGCGAAAAAACAAGTGCTCCTCGCCGTTTGTGCCAAGAAGAAAAAGACGCAGTCGCGCTTGTTGAATGTTGAGGTTGTCGTTGGCACACGGGTTCACAAAATAGCCCGTTTCCACACACGCGTTTACTTTTTATTTCTCTAGGCGTAACAACAACCTTGGTCTGTGCTGCAAGTGCAACACGTACATCATCGGCTCCCAGAGTCACCGACCGGTCTACATGTTTAGCCTCGAGCATCAGATTGAGACGGTCCCCTTCTCTCCCAGTAATCTTCCATGTCAGAGGTGGAGAATTGGCTTCTTAGAACATGAACATGAGGTGGTCAGATGTAATGTGATAAAGTAGATGAACAGCCTATATGTGTGCCTAATTATTTTATGTAAGTCTTATTAGATCATGTGTACACTACCGGTCAAAAGTTTGGGGTCACTTAGAAATTTCCATTCCAGACACAATACCTGCTGAGATCAGTTGTATTGTTTTTTTTAACCAGGGCAGCAGTTTTCAGATTACATTATGTGCTTACATAATTGCAAAATGGTTCTCGACTGTTGTAGAAAGAAGTGGCTGAAGAAACACTTGAAATTCATGCTTTTTGGTCTAAACGTCATACCCAAATTAAAAGTGGTACAGCTGCCATATACTTTGACACTGAGGGGTGTGCCTGATATCATTGGAAAGGTGATTGATGTGGGTTTGTTTGTGTATTTGAGAAGTGTTGTATTTTGTAGTTTTTTGGCTTTTTTATTTGCACTTTTCAAATAGAAATAAAAAAACGCACAGACATATTTGTAGAAAAGAATTCATATAAAATCCATTTTTGAGTCTTTTAGCTTCTGAATTTTTTTCTGTAGTAAGCTGAGACGTGGCTAATGCTGTGTTGTCTGTCACCTGTCAGATGTGTTTACAGCAGTGTATTTTAATAATTTTACAGATTTATAACTTGGACAGAAATAAAAAATCTCCATTCTAGCCTCTGTAACTCTGTCAGTAAGGCCTAGAATCACCCTGACACAACTTGAGTGTTTCCTTTCCAATGATATCAGGCACACCCCTAAGTGTCAAAGTATATGGAAGCTGTACTACTTTTAATTTGGGTATGACGTTTAGACCAAAAAGCATGAATTTCAAGCATTTCTTCAGCCACTTCTGTCTACAACAGTCGAGAACCATTTTGCAATTATGTAAGCACATAATGTAATCTGAAAACTGCTGCCCTGGTTAAAAAAAACAATACATCTGATCTCAGCAGGGGTATTGTGTCTGGAATGGAAATTTCTAAGTGACCCCAAACTTTTGACCGGTAGTGTATATATACAAAATGTAATTATTTTTTACCTTTTGGCCATATTTTTTTTTTTTTTTCTGCCTTTCCGTTTTTTTCCCCCTCTTGCCTCAAGTTATATCTAAGTTGTTGTCCATTATCCCATCCTCTTTCAGTCACTCTGTTTTCTGATTTGTACTTGTCTGGAGACAGTAACTGTCTATACTAACTATATATATATATATATATATATATATATATATATATATATATATATATATATATATATATATATATATATATATATATATATATATATATATATATATATATATAAAAATTTATCAATTATTAACTTATCTGCATCGAATCATTCTAGAGAGAATTGCGATGCATCTAAAATTGATTACATTCCCCACTCCTAACCAGTAGCAAGAAACTTCTGAGAAGACTGAAATGTCAACAGTTATTTTTGAGAGAGAAAAGAAAGTGGTAATAACTTTGTTAAAGGCTTTTTTTCCCCATAATTTTATTTTATACAGCACCTTAGTGCTTTTTTGTACAGCACTTTGGTCAGCTTAAGCGGTGTTGAAATGTGCTCTAGAAATAAGCTTTACTTATTCACTCACTCAATAAACCATGCACTACGGCACCGTCACGGCCTTCGTCAGCCTTACTGAATTATCTGTTATTAGCATAAGAGGAAGATAACTAGCTACAAATCATCAAGTCTGTCATTAAAATAACAGGCTAGCATGAAAGTTTCAGTTTCTTTAGAAGCAGCCACCTCGCCCAGTTCCTGTTTTTCAATACAGTTAGCTTTACAACCCAAACCACATTAGCTGATTAGCTGCTGAATGTAAATTCACAGTAGAAGAAGCTACAATTTGGATGAATCCCTTATCTTTACCAGTACTCAAAATAACCTGCTTAATCCACAATAATCTTCCTTATTTGACTTTTTTTACAAATTTTATTTCAAGATGTTATGGTCTTGTTTTGCAAATTGTTATTTTAATTACAAACAAAAATGTCAGATTTGTTGTGGAATTTGACTGCAAAAACTTAAACAATAAATAAAAAAGTACTAACTAGCAAAGAGTGCCATTTGTGAGCTCATGCTTATGTGCATGAAAATATAGTCGTCGATTTATTTATTTATTGATTTATTGATTTAAATATTGTACTACGTGGGTGAGAAGACCAATTGTTTCCCCTCTGTGTGCTTCCTCAAACAGCATTTCCTTAGCAAGGCATCGCGGGGAGATACTTCCTTATGGCTGCATCACAACACCAGCGATAAAAAACCCCCAAAAAAACAGTCAAGATTGAAGATAACCAGTTGATTTGACGACTGGTTGAAGCCTCGGATGTGGAGTCACATCACAAGGGGATTACTTAATGGCCAGTGTGGAGAGGAGGAATGATTATTACAACCTTAAGCCCAAAAACGCTAAAAAGTCGCCTTATTAATTTAAAAGAGGTCAGTCCACAGCAGGAAACCCAACGCAGAGGGCGTCATCCTGGTATATTACTTAGTATTACTAGTACGTTTACCGTTTATCTTGAGATCGTCACAGTCGTAAAATCCTGTCTCTTAGTATCATAAATCACTGTGCAACGTTTTGGCGTCCGATAAGCCTTCAAGCTCACAGATCTAGCACTCTAGACGAGACTTTCTGGATCACATTTCATCGTTTCACGCCCCCACCAACGGAGATCCCTGGCGTTGTTTTAATTTTGGACGGTTTCAATTCTGAACGCCTACTTACTCTTTCAACATACATAGGACATATTAAGACTAGGGCTGCCCCCTCTTAGTCGATTAGTTGATTAATCGGTCGTTTTGGTCTTAGTCGACCAAGATTCCTTTAGTCGTTTAGTCATTTTTTTATGCGTTTTCATGCTGAATGATTTATTTCCAAGACACTTATGAGCCCATTAACACAAAATTTAAAGTGGTGCCTTTGCTTGAGTCTTTGTGGAGATCTAATCGACAAAATCAAACAAGTGTTAGTCGACTAAGAAGTTCTTTGGTTGAGGACAGCAATAATTAAGACAGACTTGAAGAAAAAAAATCCAAACCTATCCTTTAAACCTTGTGTTTCAACAGTAGATATGCGGTCATACTGTAATACTGACCCAGTGTTGGGCTGCCAAGTCCTCCAAAGGCACCAGAACCAAGGGCTCCCAGTGGGGTGAAGGGAGGGGATCGGCCATACGGATCTTAAAAACACAAATGCAGGTAAACGTCAGAAATTCTGTGATGATACGAATGTTAATTTCTACACAGGCTTTAAGCTGTGCTGACACTTCTGACATGTCTCCCGACAGATAGAAGAACAGGGTCACGACAACTGTGGAGCCTTGATTTCCATTCATTTATGAAGGGTCGAGGTAAAGCCTGGAGTGGGTGAATCAAAGTGACAGACATTCGTTGTGGTGTACAAATGGCATTCAGGGGTGTCTTTCGAAGCTGCTCTTACCCAAGTGTGCAGTTGGAGCAAGGAAAGAGGAGTGGGGCGCTGATGGAGAGATGAAGGGAGCGGAGGATGGATTGACTGCCCCTGAGGGAAAGTCAAAATAGTAAAAGAGGAAAAAAAAAATGTCACAACTTATCAAATCAAGTGCAACAAGCTACTCACACACTTTGTGCTTCTGAGTCAACATAGCAATGCTGTCAAACCTCGGATGTGAGGACAGTGGGTGAGAGAAGGAACTGATGAGTTATTTAAGAAATTAGTTAAAATCATGTGAGCAGAAATATTAAAAACACAACACTAAAGGAAAGAAATATGCGAGACAATTAAAAAAAAAAAAAAAAAAAAAAAAAAAACATCTTTTAGTCACATAGCCCATCAATAACAACAATAAATTCACATTTCTGTGAGCTGTTCTTAAGAGACAAAAAATGTTTTGGCATGCACCTGCAGGTGTGAACAGACTGGGAGGTCTGGTCAGATCATGAGAGGGAGGCAGGGCTCCTCCCATGGGCCCCAGGGGGCCCAGTCCCCCAGCTCCAGGAAGACGGGCCAGCAGGTCACTACGGAAGTCTAACTTGTGAGGATCAGCCTGCATCAGCTGAAAGAGACCGGTACATCCAGTTAACCAGGGATTTAAAAAGGGGTCCCAACACTTTCAATCTCTCAATTTAAAATCAATTTGATTTACTACATTAGGGGTTTTATTCTCTCAATATAATTTAATTTACAATTGAGGAATTAACAACACGTGATTTCAACAACAAACGCATACCTTCACTTTTTTCTGATGGCTTAGAATCATCCAGGCCACATATACATGCATAGCACACCACTTTCCTGGTTTCTGCACAGCACAAAAAAAACAAAACAACCAAGGGGTTTACTATGTTATTCCATGAACCTTGCATGTACACCTTTAAAGCTTTTGCACACAGAGTCAGGCGTTCTTCCTTTGTTTAGAAATATCTCGTTCAGCCACTACACACGGTTGGTGTTTTCCAGCTGGAGATAAGGTTGCCCCCTGGAGCTTAGTATAAAGTTTGGGAATATTAAAAAAAAAAAAAGTCAGTGAAAAACGCATAAGCAAGGATACAAGAAAATCATGGAGGACAGGACAACCACATACATTATACGCAGGAGGATTTCTGGCTTCTGAAATATCTAACCGAGTGTGCAAGGGCAGAGAATAGACCAGTAGCAGTCAAGATTACAAGTGAGATTAGTGCCAAGAGTGAATGAAGCAGTGAGAAAGTAAAAACAGGCTGAAGGTTTTAAGGAGAGATTCAAAAAACATCTGTTTTTTGCTTACATTACTGATTTTCAACGATGTCCCAAATGGATCAGTTAGCTATGAGAAAACAGAAGTGTAAAACCACTTTTAATCCACATATCTCACTCTCTTAAATCAGGAAAACTTTTGCACTCTCTACTGCACTGACTAGGCCCATGTTGCAGCACATCCTAGCCTAAACTTTGGTCAATATAATCCTATGCAAACAAAAGGAGGGCATGATGATGCAAACTTGAGGTCCTAAAACAGGTTGTCCTTACCCTGGGGTCTTTGGGCTGCAGGTGGTGAGGCACAACCCCAAGTCGTGCGGTTATATCAGGACCCGCTCCCTGAGGGACAAGAGGCTGTCACACACACAGCACAACACATGAGCCATAACTGAGCTACAGGTCTACAACTGATTAACATGCGGTGTTACTATTTTACTCTTTCAGTGCCATTTTCTTTCAGATTCTGGACTCACTTTTTCAAAAGTAAGGATAAGAGTTCATTCATCAAGTCATTATGGATCCTTGTGGGAATGCTGTGATAAATCACCCTCCAGTGCTTGTACCATTGTCTGGGAAGTCCTAATTGTTAACAAACATGCTTCATAGTTTCATCAGTGTTCTTCCAGTGCGGGGTGATCAAATAAGCGGTCGCTTTGACCAATGTCAAGACAATAATTACCACCACGTAATGGGAGATTTTCCCTGACAACGTGCTGTCTAGTTCCTGCCCAGGAATAAGTAATACAAAGATGTAGAAGGAGTTTATTTTACTCACCTTTGGCTGAAAAGCTCCTTGCAAGGAACTGAAAGGCCCGGTGGGAGGAATCACAGGCTGGATACTCGGCACTGAGGGCGGCGGGTACTGTGGGAAGAACTACAGTGACACACACGCACAGACATATAGCTTAGTGACCACGGAGCAGCTCCAAAATCAATGAAATTAATGTACTTGTGTACACTTTCAATCTAGTTTTGTTTCAAATGTTTAAAATGTCCTAAAACTAGAGCTAAAATATATTCTCAGCCTCGTTGTTTTATGACGTAACGTACTAATCTGTAAATTATCCCCACCGACATAATCAGTAAGATTACACAAAGTACTCACAGGGTGTCTGTACAGTCCGTCCATTTTGCCTGCATATTTATCAAACTAAAAGACAAAACAAGTGCGTGGGTTAAAACATCTAAAAAAATAAAACTGAACACTGTCCACATTCCAGCCACATTGGAATTTAAAGTACGACACAGATGTTCAGCATAACAACAGAGAGCATCTCACCAGAGGCGGTGCGGTTGCCGTGGGGTGCAGGAAGGGCGTGAAGTGTTGGTGCGTGTGCGTGTGTTGGTGCTGGTGGTTGTGCTGATGAAACTGGAAGGCCAGAGGTGGGATGCTCGGCTGGTTCTGAGACGTCCGGCCTGATGAGCCCGGCCCGGAGTTTGATGCCGATGGACCACCGGGAGTGGAGCGGCCCGCAGCCGCTGCAGTATTTTCGGCCCCTGGGACGCTGCGTCTGCCCTCGCGCTCTTGTGAATTCAAGAAGTGGGAGTTTAAGTTCTGACGCAGTAATTCTTGGTCTGTAGTTGAGGGGAAAGAAAGCGAGAGAAAAGGAAATAAGTGAATTATTAAAAAGGTCCCATGGCATGAAAATTTCACTTTATGATGTTTTTTAACATTAATATGAGTTCCCCCAGCCTGCCTATGGTCCCCCCGTGGCTAGAAATGGTGATAGGTGTAAACCGAGCCCTGGGTATCCTGCTCTGCCTTTGAGAAAATGAAAGCTCAGATGGACCAATCAGGAATCTTCTCCTTATGATGTCATAAGGAGCAAGGTTACCTCCCCTTTCTCTGCTTTGCCCACCCAGAGAATTTGCCCCCCATGAGAGAGAGAGAGAGACATCATGGCTTTCAAACGAGCAAAGTGGCAGTTGGTCAAGACCACACCCCCACCCTCCACCTTGCCCCCCCCTCTCCTCCTCAATAGCTACAGACACAGAAATGGCACATCCTAAGGAAAGCTCACTGTGGGACTGGCTCTAGTGGCTGTAATTCTGCACCAAGGCTGAATTTCAGGAAAGAGACTTCAGATACAGTATTAGGGGACCACTAAGGTCTATATAAAAGAGACTTCAGATACAGTATTAGAGGACCACTAAGGTCTATATAAAAGAGACTTCAGATACAGTATTAGGGGACCACTAAGGTCTATATAAAAGAGACTTCAGATACAGTATTAGGGGACCACTAAGGTCTATATAAAAGAGACTTCAGATACAGTATTAGGGGACCACTAAGGTCTATATAAAAGACTTCAGATACAGTATTAGGGGACCACTAAGGTCTATATAAAAGAGACTTCAGATACAGTATTAGGGGACCACTAAGGTCTATATAAAAGACTTCAGATACAGTATTAGGGGACCACTAAGGTCTATATAAAAGAGACTTCAGATACAGTATTAGGGGACCACTAAGGTCTATATAAAAGACTTCAGATACAGTATTAGGGGACCACTAAGGTCTATATAAAAGACTTCAGATACAGTATTAGGGGACCACTAAGGTCTATATAAAAGAGACTTCAGATACAGTATTAGGGGACCACTAAGGTCTATATAAAAGACTTCAGATACAGTATTAGGGGACCACTAAGGTCTATATAAAAGCATCCAAAGAGCAGCATGTCATGGGACATTTAAAAACACAACGCTCACATTAAAATACTACCACAGATTTGCTCTTAATTTTAAGCATTAAAAAGTATATAATATGCCAAATGTTGCTACATTATAGTGCCTGTTTTAACACTTGAGTTTATTTGACAGACAAAAGACAACACATGCTCAGGCCTCAGTTCAAGAGTATACAACTTCCTCAACACCCCAGACAACCGCCAGAGGAAGTCTGGGTTTGGTTTATTTCAGTAACAAATTAGTCACCGTGTTCCCATGAACAGCTGAAACAGACCAACAGACTGTTTCAGCAGTGAAACGTAGCACGCCTGCTGACTGTACCTGCTGCTGTTGAGTGGCCAGGACCTTGTAGCAGAGGTGGAGGGGGGGGGAGGCCAGGTGAGGATGTGAACAAGGCCCTGGAGTTGGCTCGGGAGGGGGGTCGGTGGGGCCCTGAGGATCCTGAGCCCCTGATGTAGGGCAGCGGCACACTGGTGGAGGGAGTCGGGGGGCGCATGGAGGAAGAGGAAGATGCAGCAGATGAAGCAGACGGGGGAGGTTTGACTGGGGTGTTGTTCCTGAAGAAAGAAAGCATAGATAATGTTTCACGAATCAACAATTAACCCAACAGGCATTCGTAGCGTGTGATAAAAAGGGGCTCGTAATGAACATACCTGTTGATGTTGTAGATGGATTGGGATCGTCCAGGCAAAGTGTGGAAGGGTTTGGGTTTGGAGAGGGGCGGGCTGCCGTTGTGGCGGCTGCCGTTACCGTTGAACGGGCTGGACCTGGGGAGCGTGCCCGAGGCTGTGACCGGGGGAGGCAGGCAAGAGAAGGGCACAGAAGAGGTAGAAGAAGAAACAGGCTCTGGGAAATGCTGCTCCAAGCTTTTCTCTTGACTTCGCTCCAGGCCAGACACTCTCGGGGTCACCATCAACCGTGAGACACCGCCACAACGGGCCGGCAGAGGTGGGCAGATTTTGGCCATGGATGTGGCCATGTTTGAGGGGGCAGGCTCCACCACTAAAGAAGAGAGGATCAGTCAGCATTTTTGCCTTTCCTGCACATTACACTATAGAGTGGCAGGATTATGGGTGAGAAAATGCAACATTTACAGAGAGGGACCAAAACCCCAAAATGTGAAATAGTGCTTAACGTTAGAAGGATTCACAGGTTCACATTTTGGATCTTAATACATTTTCAAAGAAAGAGACAAAATCCCAAAACACAGAGAAAAGCTGGGAAAATTTGAAAAAGATCCTCACTGACTAAACCCACACCACAGAAAAACAACCTCTCTTTCGTGCCCAATCAAACCAATGTACATAAAGCACAGTGCGTTCTGATCCTTTATTCGTAGATAATTCAGCGCTAGTGTCCCTATGAATCAAATGAAAAACAATCCAGGCTATGTCAGTAGTTTTCTGTTAAGATCTAAATATAGACTTGTGAGGCACCATCGACTGACACATCAGTTCAGTTTCATGAATGTAATCGTACCTTTCCTCGTACTGACTGTGAAGACTGGGTCCATGTCGTTGTCGGAGGCCTAGATGGGGGTAAGAAACAGAGATTTCACTTATACTCATCGTATTAATCAGCCATTTTCTGTACTGTACAGGGTTTTCCCTGCCATTGTACGGCTTTGGCGCTGCGCCCAAGCGTATGGACACAGAGAGCATCTGGACGAGCCGATGCATGGGACACGCGCCCGTTGTTTTTGCGTACAGAGTGGCACAAACAGTGACACACCCCCACACACCCACAATGCAAGTTGCGCCCAGAGGGGCAGCCGCGAGAGAGAGAAGGAAAAAGAGAGAGGGAGGTGTGTTTGTCGGAGAGTATGAAGTGAACAGTAACCTTATAGCTGCGAAGGTAGGAGTGCAGTCTGTGTAAAATGTATCAGTCTGTGAATAAATGCTACAACTCCTCAAGACCCAAGCAAAGCTCCCGTGTCTTTCGTGCTACCTGCTGGTTAAAACGAAGGGGGATCAGCCACGGACCATCCTCTTGTGTTCTATACTCTCCCAATGTGTCACAAGTAGACTTTATATTTCACAATTATTGTTTCCAGTCAGATCGTTTACAGATCTTGACATTTCCAACCTTACTTGAAGGCAGCGTGATTCCATGGAGAAAGAGAGAAAGAAAAGGAGGACGGAGCAGCAGGAAACAGCCTGCTGTTACACAAAGTCTACCCCCATTGGATGGGCAGACCTGCGTTTTCGCCACACCTTCTGAGGACCGACGCAGTCAGTGTGAATGCACGCAGACTTAAGGTGGGCTGACCTTTAAGGTGGACCAGCGACTCATTTTTTTTCTCAAGTTTTGTTTTAGTGATCTCTCCCTCGCTGCAACCGACAACGATGACGCCACTTAATGAGCAAATGAGCATGGGACGTAATTTGAACATGAAACCCTGCTGTATCAAGATTGTATTAAAGTGTTTATATTACGCTCATTTTCAGGTTCATAATTGTATGTAGAGGTTATATCAGAATAGGTTTACATGATTTCATTTTCAAAAAACACCATATTTTTGTCGTACTGCACATTGCTGCAGCTCCTCTTTTCACCCTGTGTGTTGAGCTCTCTGTTTTAGCTACAGAGTGAGACATCTCACTGCTGTTCCATCTTTGTTGGGAGTCACACATGCGCAGTTGCTAGGTAAGGACTACTAGCCAGTCAGAAGCAGAGTATGAGGGCGTGCCCTGACAGTACTTAGGTAAGGACTACTAGCCAGTCAGAAGCAGAGTATGAGGGCGTGCCCTGACAGTACCTAGGTAAGGACTACTAGCCAGTCAGAAGCAGAGTATGAGGGTGAGCCATGACAGTACCTAGGTAAGGACTACTAGCCAGTCAGAAGCAGAGTATGAGGGTGAGCCATGACAGTACCTAGGTAAGGACTACTAGCCAGTCAGAAGCAGAGTATGAGGGCGTGCCCTGACAGTACTTAGGTAAGGACTACTAGCCAGTCAGAAGCAGAGTATGAGGGCGTGCCCTGACAGTACCTAGGTAAGGACTACTAGCCAGTCAGAAGCAGAGTATGAGGGTGAGCCATGACAGTACCTAGGTAAGGACTACTAGCCAGTCAGAAGCAGAGTATGAGGGTGAGCCATGACAGTACCTAGGTAAGGACTACTAGCCAGTCAGAAGCAGAGTATGAGGGTGAGCCATGACAGTAGCTAGGTAAGGACTACTAGCCAGTCAGAAGCAGAGTATGAGAGTGTGCCCTGACAGTAGCTAGGTAAGGACTACTAGCCAGTCAGAAGCAGAGTATGAGAGTGTGCCCTGACAGTACCTAGGTAAGGACTACTAGCCAGTCAGAAGCAGAGTATGAGGTCCCTGACAGTAGCTAGGTGAGGACTACTAGCCAGTCAGAAGCAGAGTATGAGGGCCCTGACAGTACCTAGGTAAGGACTACTAGCCAGTCAGAAGCAGAGTATGAGGGCCCTGACAGTAGCTAGGTAAGGACTACTAGCCAGTCCAGTGTTTCCTCTACGTTGAATAGCAAGTGGCGGTCCACCACGGTTAGATTTCTCCCGCCACGGTAGAAGAAACGTACAAAAAGCCGTCTATCAGCAGTGATTGTAAAGAGCACATCGACGCGCTTCACAACGCGAGTGGGCACGCGTGCCGCTTGTAGAAAAAGGAGAAAGAAAAAAGAGACAGGCTGTCCTCCGGTTGAGATGGCACGTGTGCATTCTTGAGAACTGTAAGTCGTATAACTTAAGCCTGTATTAGTCTGTAGTTCTGCACATTTTTAGTTTCACCTTCACCTGCGAGCTAAATTGCACGTGGCGGTTAATTCAATACAACGCCTTGATATCATATCGAGGCATAGTAGGCTAAACCGTGATTATTTCATACATTCATGAAACAAATTGGGGGAAATTCATTCAACATAATTCACAGCCAAATAACAATTAAAAGTATGTTATTTGAACATTTATAACCTAACCGACCCTGCCTCCGTTTTGGTGTCTGCTGCGGTGCACAGCGCTGCTCTCAGCTCCTCTGCAGGTTGCTGCAGGAACTTCTCCGGGACCTTTTACAGCTGGTGCACTCCCTGGAGAGGATGTGTGCAATGATTCGGGACAGTTGTAGCATGTATAAAGTTATACGAACACGCAGACAGCTACGCTGTTCGCCCGGTGCTTTTCTTCTGATTCAGAACCGAGTCCATCCACGCCGTAGTAGCCTCCGTTACCGACTCTGGCTTTGCCTTCGGCCCATCGGCGATGCCCACACTTGTTACTCGAGAACGCTAGTTAACGTTTCTCTGACAGAGACTATGATTATTACTAAGCAACCAAGATGCATCTTCAACCACGCAAAAGATTAAAAACAAAACCGAGAAAATCCGAGCGGTCCGTATGACAGCGTATGGCCAAAATAGGTAAAAGTGATTTATTTTCTTTGCCTTTTGTGTAATGTATAGTATATAAAACAATTTTAAATGAAAATACAGACTATTTTAGGAAAATTCAGGTACCAGCAGGATTGTATCTTTTTATTAACAGGCCACAGGGGACCATCTAGCAGCATGTGTGCTACTCAGCATTAATGGGCCACCTCTTTCTGAATTCCCCTATAACCCAGCCTTGGAGTTATTTTTCCAAAAGCCAAGAAAAATCAAATGCGCACAGCAAGACTGACAACTTAACCACTGAGGCAAATATGCAGTTAGTTTCATTATGAATGATTTCATACTAAAGCCTACTTTAGGTTTTGGTTTCCCTATGAAGAATTTCTTGTAAAATTAATTTTGTAGACCTACAGTTCCTCAAAAATACAGTTCAATCAAAACGAAAATATGCCTCATTGTATGTGAATAGAGGTGAATAAATAAAAAAGATATACAACACAATAAAGGAAAGGGGAAAAGCCAAAAAGCATAATATGAGCACTTTTCGACACGAGCTTGTGACCGGGAGGTCGTCGGTTCAATCCCCAGACCGACAGGATAAAATCTGGGTGGGGAAAGTGAAAGAACAGCGCTTGTCCCTCCCTCGTTACCACCACTGAGGTGCCCTTGAGCAACGCCCTTGACCCCAACCGCTCCAGTGGAGCTGTGTAGATCAGACTGTGGTTGTACCGGGCAGCTTCCAGGTATGAATGTGTAATTGTGTAATTGTGTGAATGTGATCAGGGTGTTCCTGCAAAAGAGAGGCTGCCTCTCAGTTAACCTTTCCTGAATAAATAAAAGGTTAAAAAAAAATTAAAATAAAAAGTGTGACAGTCTAGTATGTGCCCAAAGCAATTAATAAAAACAGCTTTACAAATCTCTGAGAGAGAAATTGAGTTTCTTGTTGTGTTCCCATTCCAACAATGTTACGTGCAAACTGTGTTACATGGAACACATTCATGGCCTAATAAGAAAAGGATGAGATTTATATTGGTAAGATAACAAGCAGTACACACCTTGTCTCCTGTATCACTCTCAGTGTCACACTGAAAGAAGAAACAGAAGAAAAATTTCAGGCAATGTAGTTTTAGATCAGTTTGCAGAAATGCAGTTGCAGGACATATACACATCAGAGCATCATGTTCACTATGATATTAGAAAATAAACTTACAATGTAGCCAGTCTCCAAAGGGTGTCCCTTAAAAAGAATATATAGTATTTAAAATAGGTTTTAAATAAGGATAAATGGAAAAATGTATATCAATTACAGCGATTAAACTTTAAAAAAGTTAAAAAATATGCCCACATAAAACTAAGGAATCACCCTGCACTGTTTCATTAACAAAAACACCCTTGAATAAAAAGGTGTTGGAAACCAGTTGTACTGGCTTCTTTTTTTTTTTAATGGCAACGGGAAAGACAGGTTAGCAGCGCGATAGAAATGTAAACATTGCTATTTGACTAGGAATTAGCGCAAAATCTCACGTGATAAGATCAAGGTGGATCCAAACCAAAACATACAGGCACAGTAGTAGAGTCCCAACTCTCCGACTCACCTCTATCTTTCTCCTCTTATTTCTACTCTTCCAACAGCTGCTGGAGTAGCTGTGCGGAGCTCCTTCCTCCGGCTCCGACAGCGGCCCTCCACCATTCTCCTCTGGCCCTCTCTTCCCCTTGTTCCTCCTTCCCAGCATATCAGTGCGCTGACTGGGCTTCAGAGAGCAGTCCATCTGATAACGAGAAGAAAAAAAAATCAGTGTTTACATGTCTAGCAATAAGCATGGATGTGTACGACTGAGGGCGAAGACCACATGCTAGCTACGAGCTGAATAATGCCCTCACACAACTAATTTCTGCAGAGTGATCGCAAAAAAAAAAAAAAATATTGATGTAATGATGTAATGCAGCCTGCATGAGACTTCAGCTGTTTGTGTGTAGACTATTTTATGGTGTGCTTTTAGACTGTATGTTGTGGTGGTGGTGTATTCAACTTGTTCTTAACATTTGATTCTCGTTTTAATACAACTCATTTTAGGGCTGTGCAATTCATCGAATTTTTGATTGCAAAACCATCACAAAAACAATGTGATCGAGAAAAACAACTATTTTGCTACGTTACGTTTTGCAAGTAAACTCTTATTTTGTCTTGTGTTCTGAATGACATACGCACAGTCGCCCCTTCTGAAGACTAAACTCACTCAGCCAACATTTGAATATATTTTTTATATTATTTATTTTGAGGGGAATTCTAAAAGTCCAACGGGAAAAGTATTAAGGGAAATTTCACAGTTTACGTTTTTTTCACTGTTTTTTAAGTTCAATACATGCAACATCTTTCCAAAAGTCAATGAGTAATTGTGTTAAATAATCGTGATTTCAATGTTTTTCTTTAAATCGAGCCGCCCTAATTCATAAAAAAAAATGACTATGGTTTAATCAATAATTCTGACAAATGTCTACAATAAATTAAAAAACATAAAAAGGATGGTGGTATTAGAGTACATTGTAGTGTATAGAGGTTCCCATCTTTGTAATCACTTATCTCTACTAAACTACCTCAGGGGGTCAGACGATAAATCTAAGGGTTTGTGAGATGATAAACAAGTTAGAAAAAAAATGAAAGAAAAGCTCTGCTACACAAAAATACTTATTTTTCTGGTGAAATACTGGAAAGAATGATCTCTTCAGGCCCCACAAAATCATTGAAATGAAATAATTAAAAAAGGGGAAACACCAGTTTGTGATGAAGGTGTGTCTCGGCTAAATAGAGTCACAAGCTAATGAGGTTGGCAACCACTGACTAATACATATGAAAAGACAGATCGAAACAAAGTGTTTCTTCAAACTCCAAGAGAGTTGTGGAGAAAAAAGGGTGAGTTAACCATAAAAGAAAAGGGATAGCTTGTATTAAGTGAAATGTATAGGTGACTTAAATCCAAATAAAGAAATCTCCAATGCACCTAACAAGTGCAATCCAATGAAATAACATCTGGCAAAAAAAACAAGACGCGGTTGCTGCACATAATCCACAACTACTCTGTAGAGTTTTAAATCCAGTTGATAGTTAGATGCTTTAAAAAAACGACTATGTAGATAGATAAATCAATTAGTTGTCAATAGAGCTGGGCAATATATCGATATTATATCGATATCGTGATACGAGACCAGATATCGTCTTAGATTTTGGATATCGTAATATGGCATAAGTGTTGTCTTCTCCTGGTTTTAAAGGCTGCATTACAGTAAAGTGATGTACTTTTCTGAACTTACCAGACTGTAACTGTTTTATTATTTGCTTTTACCCCACTTAGTCATTATATCCACATTACTGATGATTTATTTAAAATCTCATTGTGTAAATATTTTGTGAAAGCACCAATAGTCAACACTACAATATTGTTGCGTATCGATAGAGGTATTTGGTCAAAAATATCATATTTGATTTTCTCCATATCGCCCAGCCCTAGTTGTCAACTATTAAATTAATCACCAACTATTTTGATAACCGATTAATCGGTTGGAGTCGTCTTTTAAAGATTATCCGATTCCAGCTTGTTAAATGTGACTATTTTCTAGTTTCTTCTCTCCTCTGTGACAGTAAACTGAATATCTTTGAGTTGTGGACAAAACAAGACCTCTGAGGACGTTGCCTTGGGCTTTTGGGAAACACTGATCCACATTTTTCACCCTTTTCTGACATTTTCAAACAAATAATCGTTAGTTGCAGCCCTAGTAGCTAAATTAGATATCTTCATTTGGAATAAAGACAAATAAAACTGAAGTGCAGTTTTGCTCAGCTTGTCTGTCCAATTGGTGAAACTGTTGTTTTTTTTTTTACTGAATTATCTTCTACAGAATAACTGCGGGCAGTTACTGCTGTTAATAAATTCAGGCAGGAAGTTACAAATTTGGAAAAAGAAAATTGCCACATTCCACCAGTTAACACTGTAGTTTTTGCTGGTAGGTTTACTTTTTTCTATTAGCAGTTTCAGATAACCATCGATCGTATCATTCACTGGTTGATTTGACTATGAAATCAAGTTAGAATCAGGAGAATAGCGTAACTGTCTGTCTGTGCGTTTTACAACATAACCTACTAACAAATAATTTGGTTTCCTGTCCTGATGCAGAGGTAAAATGCAAATGTCACCAGAGCCACCCTGAAGGCAGATTAACTAATATTAGAGATTGTTTTCTCTTCATCAGACTGCCAATTGTGCCACATGCATACGTATGATGTATTAAAGCTCTAAATTCCTGTTGGAAACCAACCAAATGCGGATTTTAGAATCCACATTCCACTGTAGTTTCTTTTCTGGTCTTGATTGATTGGGTTGGGAATGAAAAGTATTAGGTGAAGGTCCAAGTACAGTACTTAAACAACAGAATATCTGATGTTGAGCAATATCTAATTACGCTCATTTAAATCTTTTCTTGTGGATTAGCCATTTCTTTCTTAGTCTGAAAAGCCATTTGGCAGCTCATCAACACCTCACTGAATTAAAACATGAATAATTGAGGCCTCTCCAAAACCCATCAGATGGATGCCTTGGGGTTTGGGGTTTGCCTGAGTGGATTGCTTTCTCCAAGCAAGGAAGAGTGTCAAGAGTTGAAGAGTTCAATCTGAAGCCTTTTCACACCTTTAGCTGGAGGGAAGAAGGCATGATTTGACGTGATGGAGAGGAGTAAAGAGGAAAACGATTAAAAGTAGTCAATCATACAGGATTATCTACTATATAAATTAAAAGGGACTGTGCCACCTGTCATTCACGCTTCATTAAAGACTGATCCATCAATATATACTTCTGTGGAAAATAAATACTGTTAGGTGTATGACAGCTGGGTGTACAGATCAAGATATTTACCTCCAGTGCCTCCAAGCTGACAAAGCTCGCAATAGCGAAGCCATCAATGATGTCTTCCTCGCAGGACACAGACTCTCTCTTCCTCCGGCGTGGAGGCCTGTGTCTCCCAAAACCGGGCCGGCATTCTCTCCCACCGGGACCCAGCACACTGTTCGTCCCACAAGCCTCCCGATCGGAGCCCGAGGACAGGGATGTGGCCCGCTCATTGGCCAGGTCCACTCTCCTCCTCCGCCGCTCCCTGTCGCGCTGTGAACGGGACCTTCGACTTTGCCTGAATCCAGTGCTTCGGCTCGGGCCCTCCATGTTCAAACAACTCCTTCTTGTGTAGCTCCAGTGAGACCAAAGGCACTTTATTCAAGTCCCGGTCCGGTGGAAGGCACCGAACCGCAAATAAACCACCACCACCACCACACAGGCCCTCGCAGGGAGCCCCTGTTAAAATGGCGTTAATGGAACCAAGTGGCTATTATTTACCGTCCTTTGACAACAGTCTATCGGCATTAGTGCCTTTCTTTCGGCGAAATTTGAGTGTCATTTCAATAAATCTGAACGCAAACTGATCTCCACATGGGGATTTAAAACATCCACAACTCACACAAATGTCAGGACATAGCTGATTGTGTCCCGTAGAAGGCTAATTAGCTACCGACAACCACATAAGTTATACGCATGTAAAAAAAAAAAAAAAAAAAAAAAAAGACTAGTTGCGTTATGACAAAGCAGGCTCACCCTGGTTATATTTCAAAATTAAAATCACGCCAACGTTGGCTTTGCTTAATTTAACTCTGGCGTGCAGGAATTTTCTAAATTTCTGCTGACAATTTTTTTTGCATGTTAGTTAACGTTACGTTAGCAAGGCCAATAGCCCACATACCCGACATTAACACGCCGACCATGACATTATTTCGTATTAATGTGAATTGTTATTGTTGACAGTAAATTACTCACAACCTAAAAGGAGTAAAAAAATGAGCTGCCCGGTTATAGTAATGGTAGCTAACGTTAGGTCAGTGTTGACTCTATATAGCATGTCCACGGCTAACTCAATACATTACAATATATTCAGCCAGCGACCTAAGAATAAAACTATATTCTTAAAACGTGTCTCCAAAAACTGACACGCCGGACAGTTTACTGTGAAGCTAACTAATAATCCGCAGCCATGAGAACAAATGTTCCAGCCGAAACGTTGATGGCCGATAGTAATGGTTGAATTCGCATCACATCAAAAGAAAGACGTAACGTTAGCACACTGGCTAGCTAGCGTTAGCCGATCCAGCCGTTAGCCAGCTAAGCAGCTGTTAGCTAGCTAAACAGGACTTTTTTTTAACGGAAGCAGAGAGAATACGTTTTTTGCAACCAATCGCCCATGAAATAATATCTCGCTTCTTTACACGTACTTTCGTCCCACCTCCATCGTAAAAAAAAAAAAAAATCAAGGCCCAAATATCAAAGCCTCGGTGTCGATTTCCATAAACGAGGGTGTCGGCCAAGCCCCCGTTGGGCTGGGCAGCTCCTTCATGCAGCCTTTACTGTGTAGTGTAATCCAATGTTTAGGATTAGTTGGACCACTCGCCGACGTTTCCAGTCAAAGATTTCTTATTCGCACTCAATCCAGAGTTCAAATACACACGAAGAGAAAGAGAACGGCTCCGCTGCTGCCCCTTCACAAGTTTCCACTCAATTGGAAATTAATCGCGAAAATCAGGGAGACACAACCCTTGTCAGCCGTGCAGTGCATTGTGTGCGCCACTCTTCTTCCTCAGTCACCAAACTGGCTCGCTGGTAGCTCTGCTTGTGCGCACTGCCGCCATGTGGGCACTTTCTGCGGAGTTGTTCTTCAGCGATTGAAGCAAATTCTCTCAGGTTTTTAGATATGATCAGATGTTTTTTTATGTTAATCATAAAGACATAAAGTACACAAACTATTGAAGCCCATTCCCGCAAACGTAATGAACAAAAATAATCCTGTAAGTCGTTATAATAAGAACCTTTCCCGAAATGATGATTTAGTGATTTAGTATTGTTTACTATTATACTATACTATATGAGATTTTTTTTTTTTTTAAATAATGAGCACTTTTGCATAACAATGGCATATTATCTCAAAATAATGAGAAACTTTCTCAAAATCATGAGAAACTTGTGGTGGATGTCATGTTTCAACATGACAACAAAGCCAGATCCATAAAGAAATGGTTTTCCCGGTTTGGTGTGAAAGAAGCTGACTGGTCTGCACAGAGCCCTGACCTCAACCCCATTCAACACGTTTTGGATGAACCGGAAACATTGACAGAGAGCCAGACCTTTACCCAACATCAGTGTTGGATCTCAGTGATGCTCATGTGGCTGAATGGGAGCAAATTCCTGCAGCAGGTTCAAACATCTGGTGGAAAGACTGAAACCAGAAGAGTGGAGGCTGTTAAAGCAGCAGATTAATAACCATGGTTTATGGGTCTGCATACCTTTGACCAGACTAGGGCTGTCCTCAACTAAAGAAATTCTTAGTCGACTAACACTTATAGGATTTTGTCGACTAATCGATTAGTTGATTTAATTGACAAAGCTGTGTGCTTTGAGAGGTGGTTAAGACTAGAAAAGCACAATATAAATGTAGTTAATTAACCATCTGTAAAACTGAGTTTCTCCACAATTAATCCTGCAAAAGCACCACTTTAACTCTTGTGTTTACCATAAATGTGCTCAGAAGTTTCTTGGAAATGAGTAATTAAGCATGAATAAGCATAAAAAATGACTAATCGACTAAAGAAATCTTATTCGACTAAGACCAAAATGATCGACTAGTCGACTAATCGACTAGGAGGTGGCAGCCCTAGACCAGAGAGTGTGTTTAGCTGGGCACTTGAAGAGGAGCGCTGCAAAGATTAATCGATTAATCAAATAGTTGTCAACTTATAAATTAATCTGCAACTATTTCGGTAATCCATTAATCGGTTTGAGTCATTTTTTTATGAAGAAAAATTATCAATTTCAGCTCGTTAAATGTGAATAGGTTCTAGTTTCTTCTCTCCTCAGTAAACTGAACATCTTTGAGTTGAGGACAAACCAAGACATTTGAGGATGTCACCTTGAGCTTTTTGGGAGACACTGATGGACACGTTTCACCATTTTATAGACCAAACAACTAATCAATTAATCCAAAAAAAGAATCAATGAAAATAATCGTTAGTTGCAGCCCTATTAAAGGTGCTCTAAACAACGTTAGGTGACGTTACTTCTTGTTGACGTTGAACAATTTTCAAACAAAACGAGGCTAGCTCGCCCCTCCCTCCCTCCTCCCTCCCTCCTCCCTCCTTCCTCCCTCCCTCTCCCTCCCTTCCACGCACTAACCCCCCAACTCTCACCCCCAAATCCTTCTCGTCAGTTATTGGCTGAAACGTTGGAACACTGTTTGTTATGTTTGGTGGTGCAGGTTGGCGCAGTTTGTTTTTGTTGCCGTTTGTAGAGCCTGTGCTGTCTACAGAGACTGCGTTTTTTTACAGTGTGTTCAGGGGACAGGCAGCTAGCAGATAGTGAGGAGATGTTTTTTACAGTGTGTTCAGGAGACAGGCAGCTAGCAGATAGGGAGGAGATGTTTTTTACAGTGTGTTCAGGGGACAGGTAACTAGCAGATAGTGAGGAGATGTTTTTTACAGTGTGTTCAGGGGACAGGCAGCTAGCAGATAGTGAGGAGATGTTTTTTACAGTGTGTTCAGGGGACAGGCAGCTAGCAGATAGTGAGATGTTGGATCTATGTGACAAAAAATGTTGTAGCTTAAAAAAAAAACACGTGACATCGCTTAGAGCACCTTTAAAGAGATAGTGTAAGTGCATAATTCAAAGACTGGATACATGTGTTGTTGATAAATGGCTGGATGTTAAGGCTTTAGAGCACATGTGTCAAACTCAAGGCATGCGGGCCAAATCCGGCTCCTTGCAGATTTAGATCCGGCCCGTTTATCAAAATGGGTTCACAATAAATTTTGGCCCGCCTAGTTGTGTGACAAACCAAAAACACAGTAAAGGTTTTTTTTAAATGCGATTACGTGTCATTCAAAGCAGAATTTATCAGATTTGCCGACTCTGAGACTCTGAACAAGACTCTCAAACAGGTTGTTGGTTGTTGCTCGATTTGCTAAATTCTACGATAGCTAAGGAACTCTTTTGAACAAAAAGCATACAAAAATGTCAGAAAAGGCAACAAATTTACAAAAAAGGTGACAAATGTCTGAGAAAGCCACAAAAAAAGTCTGAACAAAAACAAA
Organism: Perca flavescens; assembly: GCF_004354835.1. Classification (NCBI taxonomy): domain Eukaryota; kingdom Metazoa; phylum Chordata; class Actinopteri; order Perciformes; family Percidae; genus Perca; species Perca flavescens. The sequence goes on from NC_041351.1 coordinate 5,836,155, forward strand.
TAAACTATACATGTCTGGCCCCTGGTGTGATTCTCTTTTTCCAGTGTGGCCCTTAGTGAAAATGAGTTTGACACCCCTGATATAGAGGGCTGGCAGGGAGCTAAAGGCTGCAGCCCCCAGCCTTTAGCTCCCTGCCAACCCTCTAAAGCCTTAACATCCAGCCATTTATCAACAACACATGTACACGGTGTACAGGGCTAAAGCCAGGATTTCCCACCTAACCAAGACATTTTTGATTGGCCACCGGAAAAACTCTGTAAAACTGTTTAGACCTTTTTTTTTTTTTAAACTTTACTACATTTTAACCTAGGTGGAATTTGTTTTTCGTATTGCACGGAAAAAGTAGTGTCAGAAATAATGAATATTACCTATTTCAAGTGAGCAACAGTGCAATATTTTAAAGGACAAGCCTGGTATTATTTTGCATTGTCTTTACGGTCAAATTCCTGTAGAAGACCACCTACTTTTAGACTTCTCTACCCTACTGAAACAAAACTGGTCACAAATAAATAGTTTCCCTTTTATTAAAGGGTTAATTTCTTTTTTTAATCAAACATTACTCAAACATGAGGAAATTGTGCATTTGTCGGATGTTGGGGACAAGAGTGTGGCTCATTGATTTTTTTTTTATATATTCTGGGCAACAATGGATCTCTACGTCACGGGGGAAGAAGACAAATCAGGCTTTAATACACACATGATACATAATAGCAGATACGTTCATTGTTGGAATTTGTTGACAGGAGAAAAATACAAGATCTCATCATCCTTATTAAAGCCACTTATGAAGATTGCAGTTCAATTTCAAATACATCATGTAATTCTGTGGTCTATAAATGTCAAATTCTCAGTGCCGTTGAATCTTTTATTAGGAGTAGAGGCAGATATTTCTGGTGGTCATCATCTGGTCGACCTCCTGGAGGACAGCAGAGAGTGCAGCAGAATGCCTGTGGCGACGGAGACGTTGAGAGACTCTATCCCGGGGAACAGCTCTCTGCCAGCTGGGATGGTGAGAAGGGTTTGGCACAGAGAGAGCAGCTGCTGGGACAATCCCTCCCCCTCACCCCCCATCAACAACACCGTGGGTTTAGTCATCTGAAAGTCTGAACACTGGATGACCGGAATCTGGGCCTCCTCGGCTTCAGCCCCCACTGTGCCAACCACCTGCCAGCCCTGTGCCACCTTCGACCTCAACATGTCTTCAAGGTTTTCGTATCCGTACACCCCAATCACCTCCATGATGCCCGAGCTGGCCTTGCTCACCACCGGAGACAGAGGACAGCTGTGGCGAAGGCTGCTGAGGACTCGGTCCACACCGAGGAAATAAGCCGAACGCAGGATGGCGCCGAGATTCATCGGGTCCTGAATTCTCTCCAGGACGAGCCAGAGAGGGGCCTCTCCTCTGTTTGGTGCAGAGTCTCTGTCCTCTGTGAGATAGCCCAGAGGACTCGCTTGCAGACATACTCCCTGGTGTACTCGCCCCCAAGACATCTTGTCCAGATCTTTCTTACTGACCCGCTGGACTTGTACTCCTCGACCATGAGCCTCCTCGCAGACCTGAATCACAGACGCCCTGTGAGAGGCCTCCCCATCTTTTACGAACAGTCTACGGACCTGCCTTCTACCCTGGGTGAGAGCCAAGAGACAGGGGGCCATGCCAAAAACAACCTCATAGTTCTCAGCTTTGGAGTCCAGTGTTGACCTTTGTCCCACCATCCTCTCCTTCTCTTCGGGGAAATCGTCCAGACTCAGCCTCCTGAGTTCAGAGGACACTCTGCTGTCACCTCCCTTCTTCTGATATGGCCGCTGCAACACTGGGATCTCACTTTTCCACGTTTTATTCTGGGCCGACCTCTCGTGTTTCTGCCATCCATCAGATGCAACACGCTTGTGTTGGACACTGGAGGTATTTAACACCCTGCGTTGTCTCTTCACCACGGGGTTGATGCTGCTGTCCTCTGGGCACAGGAGGGTAGCCGAGACGTGGTGAGAGGCAAACTGAGAGCCCACTCTTGAGATTGATGCAGGATTGTTGAATCTTCTAGTCCAAACAAGCAACAACTTGTGCTGATGCGCAATACTGAATACCCCCATATTGAGATAGCTGGAAATCAATGTGTCCAGAGGCACTAGGAAGAAGGGTAACGTTATAGCTTCCCCAAAGACACGCGGTTCAACTCCCTGAGAAGTCCGTTAATCCATAAATGTAGTGTCCGTAGATTAACTGAGAGGAGCTATCACCAAGAGTTTCGTTTGTTCAACCATCAAAGCCGACTATCACCAACTACCTCCCTCCGTAGGTGACATGTTTGTGGCATTTTCACGAAATACGCACAAGTACAATTCAGCTACGTAAAGCAAGTAAGATTATGACCGGATGTCGGGCGCTTTCACCTATAAAATAAAAGCGTTTGCCATTTGTGGATTTTTTTTTTTAAACAGATCTAGAAATACACAACAAATACGAGAGTGCTGATAACATATATATTTATTTATATCTAATAAAAAAGTATTTAGAAACTGAAGAAAATGGAAGAAGAAGACAAAGAAATAAAAAATACAATATAATAAAATGATGTCAATAACCGTCATGTGTAAATTCCCAGAAAAACATGGTGAGAATGAACCTCAGTCATAGCTTACAAATTAATACATACATTATAATAAAAATATAATAAATGTATATTGATATGTTATATTTTTCTGATTAAACCAAATTAATTTTAAATGCAGGAATTTCACCTGGCATGAAGTATCTTTACATAGTTGTATTACTATATGTAGGATCTGAGTACTTCTCATAGAGTACTTCTCCCACCACTGCCATGAGAAAATGTAATCGATGAATTTTAAGGACTTTATTTTGAAATCCGTTACTTCCTTTGGTACGTGAAATTGACACCTGTGACGCCAGCACGTATGACGTATATTTCTTTGGGCACGCGAATATGTCATTTCCCGGAAGTGGAACTACCGCAACACGGAAGTCTAGGAAAGAAAACAAATAATCGTTCAAATTTGTGTCGAGTTGTAGTCGGAGAAGACGCCTTAAACACCGTTTAACCTTTAGGACTACCGACGAGCTTTGTACACGGTGAGAGAAACACAGTGTCCGGGTTGGCTTTCATCAAGCTGGGTGGTGTGGTGTTAGGGCTGACAGTTAGCTAACAGTTAGTCGCCTTGGAAGCTGTTGAGAGAGATTTGAGGCGGACAGCCGAGCTAAAACACGGCTGAACGGAGACGTCAGGCCTCCGGTCACATTACTGACTGCTGAGTAATATTTTCCAGGAAACACCGAAGTCATTGGCTGGATTTACATGGCTGAAACAGGGCTAGAAAACCGACTGATACTGTATGTGTGAACATAGCAACTAATTACCACAATGTAAAATACTTGGTTACAAGTAAAAGTCCTGCTTTGAAACTTTTAAGTAAAAGTAATTCGTAATGGGCGCCCGGAGAGCTCAGTTGGTAGAGAGGGCGCCCATATATAGAGGTTTACTCCTCAACGCAGCGGGCCAGGTTCGACTCCGACCTGCGGCCCTTTGCTGCGTGTCATTCCCCCCTCTCTCTCCCCTTTTTATTTCTTCAGCTGTCCTGTCAATAAAGGCCTAACATGCCCAAAAAATAATCTTAAAGTAATTCTTAATAATAATTAACATTATTAAAAGAACAGATCAGCAACTCTTTTGTGGAGCTGTAACCGTGAAATGTTTTTACATGAAAAATGACTAAAACCATCAACATATTTTAATAAATTTTCTGACAATTAACTAATGGACTACAAGTTTCCAGCTGTACTTTAATATGTGTCATGTGTTTGGTTACCCAAAGCTGTCAGATAAGTACAGTGTAAAGTATAATATTTCCCTCTGAGATGTAGCAGAGTAGAAGTAGAAAGTGACATGAAAAGACTCAAGTAAAGATCAAGTACCTCAAACATATATATATATATATATATATATATATATATATATATATATATATATTTATTATTATTATTATTATTATTATTATTATTATTATTATTTTAACAGTACCAATTTAGTTTGCATGTATTGATGTTTTGCTTTTGGTATTTTCAAACAGATGGACTTCCTGTTTGGGAAGAGGAAGACCCCGGAGGAGATGCTGAAGCAGAATCAGAGGGCGCTCAACCGAGCCATGAGAGAACTGGACCGAGAGCGAATGAAACTGGAGCAACAGGAGAAAAAGATCATCGCTGACATCAAGAAAATGGCCAAACAGGGACAAATGGTGAGAAGAAGGAAGAAGGACTTGTGTTTTTTCCGAGGAGCGAATACATTTGTAATCCTAGCTGTGTCCTAACGTGTGTTGTTTTGATCTTTTGCAGGACGCCGTCAAGATCATGGCCAAGGATTTGGTTCGCACGCGGCGCTACGTCAAGAAGTTCATCATGATGAAGGCCAACATTCAGGCCGTCAGTCTAAAGATACAGACGCTCAAGTCCAACAACAGCATGGCGCAGGCTATGAAAGGCGTCACCAAAGCCATGGCCACCATGAACAGACAGGTCTGGCAAAGAAATCACAGAAACGCACAATTCAGTGGGAATAAATGATAAACCTCCTGATGTTGACCATCTTATATTTGTTCCATTTCCGCAGCTGAAACTGCCTCAGATTCAGAAAATCATGATGGAGTTTGAACGACAGAGTGAAATCATGGACATGAAAGAGGAGATGATGAATGACGCTATCGACGATGCCATGGGCGATGAGGATGATGAGGAAGAGAGGTATGAGGCCGAGATCAGTGGCAAAACTTTTTGTTTTTGTTCAGGTGCAAACTTTTTATTCCACATTTATGTAAGACAAACATTATATTGACAATTCTTGTTTAAATCTTTAAATCTAATTTTTTTTTTTTTATGGAAGTGCAATATTAAAACAGTGGATTGGGGCCGGGTTGGCTCAGTGGGTAGAGCAGGTGCACATTTACATAGACGCAGACATCCAGGATTCGAGTCCGACCTGTGACGATTTCCTGCATGTCTTCCCCCTCTCTCCCCCCTTTCTCACCTAGCTGTCCTGTCCATTAAAGTTGGAAAAGCCCAAAAAAATAATCTTTTAAAAAGAAAATTGCCCCTTCAAGTCCATTTTCTGACTTCTCAATTCACCCTCCACAATATTATAATATATAATAATAATATAATTATTTCACTCTGTTGTTATTACACACAGGCCTGACTTACACACACACACACACATGCTCAGTACCTACAGTATACATGCACTAATGGAGAGATGTCAGAGTTGGGGAGCTGCCCATGGAAAGGGGCCAGAGCAGTTGGCGGTTCAGTGCCTGGCTCAAGAGCACACCGGGAGGTGAACTGGCACCTCTCCAGCTACCAGTCCACCACCATACTTTGTTTGTTTGGGGACTTGAACCAGCGACCCTCCGGTTCCTAACCCAACTCCCTACAGACTGAGCTACACCCCCAATCTGATATAAGCAACCCAATATATACGTTTTTGCATTCACGTTGATACGTTAGTGATTGTGTCTCTGCCTCATGCACAGTGACACCATCGTGTCCCAAGTGTTGGACGAGCTGGGTCTCAATCTGTCAGATGAACTGTCAAGTAAGAAACACTTTTAAGCACAATGATGTCAACTCTACACATGCTCCTTTTCGTCTTTTAGTCTGGTATTTTTCACGCCTTGCGTCTTTGTAAGCACGTTGTGTTCGCCGTTTCAGATCTTCCGAGCACCGGAGGAAGCCTGTCGGTGGCCGGAGGAAAGAAGCAGGAGCCCCAAGCCGCCCTGGCTGACGCAGACGCCGATCTGGAGGAGCGGCTGAATAACCTCCGGAGAGATTGAACACACAGCGAAGTGTCAGACGCTGTGGCTGGGTTGTTAATACAGATACAAACATACTCAAACGTCTGTGTTTAGATTCTTTTAAAGGTGTAACTGGCAGAACACTCGCTGTTTCAGCTGTGTGGCTTTCCGTTTGAGGTGTTTTCATTTTATGGGTGTATTATGTATTTTATCAGAAACCTACAAGGGTCATTATCCTTCACAGGTCTCACCTCCTTTTAAGACATTGCCAAATGACACAAATTCTCTGAAAATGTAAATACTAACTCCTCAAGGCAACAAGTTTTCACAATTTAAATTAACACTAAAAACGAAATGTTTAAAAGAACCCAAAGGAAAGATGGTAACAGGACAGAAGTGGATATTTTATATGTCAGCACTTTTTGTACGTCTGGCTGGTTTGGCATTCTTTGTATTCTCATCATATAAAATATACAGTTTTAGCACTGATTTAACATTTTTGATGACTCGATTATGTTTATTTGAGAGAGTTGACAGTGGGGGATCAGCTGAAGATGATGTACAAATAGTGTGTAATCACAACATCTTTTCAGTTTAAATTCACGAATGGGAGGGTTTATTTTACAAGAATATATAAAGGAAGGAAGAAAGAAAAGTATGTCGAGCTGACTGCTCACCAGTGGAGCGGCACTCCTGCGTGCTGCCTGGTAACCGTGTCCCAGTGGCGGTTTTGAGATCGGCTGGATTTTCACCAAAATCCTGTCCTGTTTTTTTTTTTTTTTTGCTTTTCTTTATTCAATAAACTTTTATTTCCAGATTTATCTAACTGGTTGACTGACTCGAGAAATCTTTACACATAAAGTTCAGTTTATTCATCACGGAAAGAACCATTTAGCCTTGATGATGTCATAGTGATGTCGTAAGGGGTTGTCTCGGGTTTTGTGGAAATGTGTGTGTGTTTACCAGGCAGGGAGTGTCTAATGAAAGATGCTATCTAGTTGCATTATGGGAAGTGTAGTACCCAGTGTTTTTCCATGACATAGCACCTTTCAAGCATTTCAATGTGCATTTTTAAGCTTTTCCAGCACCTTGCAGCTGTGGTAAATAGCATTTATATAGTACAGTGCTTACAGTTTACAAATTATTGCATTTCACTTTTAATTAATGTTATTCTTAAAGTTTCAAATATCGACGTTGGCCTCAAAAACCAACTCCTTCCCATTGTATCAAACCAAAAAACGTACACAACCAAAATTGAAATATCGTAGACATGTTAATTTTATTCCAAAAAAATGTAACTTTCAAAACTGTCAATTTGTCAACATACAATCATAGAACAATATTGAATGTACTCAACACGTCCAACATTAAATAATAAAAAAATAACAGCCATGTTTTATGTACATTTGTTTCTGGAAGCTATGTACAGAAAAAAAAAAAAATCAACTTTGTATTTCCAAAACCTGTGCCTACACATACGCCTGGTAGAAGTGCTGAAGCTGCAGAAAGCTATTGCATCGTATGTAAAAAAAATAAAAAAAAGGAAGAAGACACGGACAGAAATCAAACGCTGCGATTAACTCAGAGAGGGAGAGATTAACTTGGCAGCATGTTAAAGAGCATACTGGTGAACATCGCTAGAACTACAGCTAGAAAGCTCTTATTGTCTAAAATGGTTCCCTTGAATGTCAGGTAACTGCATCCTTAAGAGACCAAATGCATACACACCACTTGCCTAATATGAAGCATATTGTAAAGATTGGAAACACGAAAGATCAAAACTGTACTTTGTTATTATCAGATCGCGTTACGACGAACGCAGCAGCTCTCACTGAACAGAGAAGCCAAAAGTCATGCTTTCAAGAACAATATTTTGTAGTTGTAGCCCAAAGAGCACAGATTATTTTCTATTCTGGGGTGAAGCCATGCTACCATGTTGTTTTTAAAAAACAGCTAAATAGAGTTCATGCAACTCACGAAAAAAAAAAAAAAAAAAAAAAAAAAAAAACTAACAGAAACAAAACCGGGAACAGAACACTGGGTTTCACTCCCAGGTTTACTAGCTGTCTAATGATCAGTGCTGCTGTTTTCATAAAGCAAACCAGGAACACACAACAATCATTTGGTTGCTTATTGTTAATTTCTTCTTACATTAGATTGGCAAGAACTGTAAGCTTTTTTTAAATATGTAACCATGCTGAGTGTGATCAAACCTCCCGACATCACGCTAAACATTGATAAAATGTTATTTGAAGTTGTATGCGAACAACAATATAGGCGATACACAGCACGATACAGTCAGATTTTGACTTCTATTTTTTTCACATAGGCAGGGAGAATGAGCGTGGCAGGACGACCCAGAACTAAAAGTTGTAGCCGTATTGCTCATGACGTACAGCACAAGCTCTACTTTTTCAACCAAAATGGCAACCAATGGTTTTTTGTCACCCCCCCCTCCCTCCCTCCCTCCACATGAATGCGCTCAAGATTAGATTCCTCTTCAGATGACTGTGCATAAAAAGTGAGAGAAACTCCACTTTTATGTGATAAAAATCAATTTCGGATGCTACAAAATGTATTTTAAACATGTTACAGAACATGCACATAACTGATCATACATTTCAGATAACAGCTGCTAACAGAGATTGTAATCTCAGGGCATCAGGCATTTTAATCTCCCTTTCAGAAGTGTAAATGAGACCAAAAATATCACCGGCTCCTAGTGGCGCAGCGATCCTCCCACCCTGGTCAGTGGAGACATGTTGAGAATTCAGACTGAAAGCAACAGCAGTTACACATAGGGACTGGTGACTTGTCATCCCCCCCCCCGCCCCCAGGCAAGACAAATATAGCATTTTCTAATCTGGGCATGGAGTGGCATCTCTCCGCAGGTTGACACAGACACACAAACACACACACACACACACAACAGGGTTTCACTTCCGACAGGTCCGGTGAGGAGTCTGTTTTTTGGACACCTCGATGCGACATCGGCTTCGCTCATCCAGCCAAGGCAGCTCGAAGTTTCTAGAGGAAGAATAAACATTTTAGCATGGAGATTTAACATTCCTCTTTTAAGTTTGAACTGCAGAAATTAATCTTAGAACAGACAGGTGACAACAACAACAACAACAACAACAACAACAGCGCTCTCCTCCAACATGAAAACAACAAAAGAGGGAATATCTTTTGTAAAAATAATGTTTGACCCCCCCAGTACAGCTCAACAGACTTTGGGAATATACGCCAAGAAACACTGAAGCTGTTCTGGAGAGACTTTATTTTGGTTTTTAATTTTTATTTGTCAACAGTCTGTATAGGCAAAGCTTTTAATCCTGTAAACTGTAAAAAAAAATTGTTAACTCTGGACTTTTTTCTTTTTTTAACCCGTTCAAACTAGACTTATTTATTTGCACTAGTTTTCCCCTTTTTTTGGAATTCATGGTCAATAAACCTCATTTATATGAAAGTTTTGTGTAAGAAAAAAGCAGAAATTATGAATGATTTTGACTAATTGTTAAGATCAGAGGAATGAAGGTAATGCATAATCACAGATCTGTCAATGTTTAGTCAGGATAATGCTATAAAATTGAACACAGCACCCAAAAATCTATGAAAACAGAGATCTGATCCTTAATTTCCTTTGTGAAGAGCGTCTTATGGAACCATCCATGTTATTTTGGGGCCATTTGGTTAAAAGAAACCCAAATTTATGATATAGAAACTTTGAAAACGGGTCACATTTGACCCGAGGACAACAGGAGGGGTGAAGCTGCACTTTCATATGGCTCTTTGTAGTTTAGCTTATTTAAAGCTCATGTACTTGAACTTACTACTTGTTGTCTGGAGTTTGCACCTTCAAGGTTGAAAGCACTTAATTGGAAGTCGCTTTGGATAAAAGCGTCAGCTAAATGACGTGTAATGTAACTCATAGTCAAGTCTCAATAAAATGTTCAAATTACCAAAAATAAAGTCTTAAATTCAGGCTTTTACCAAATAATCTCAGCTGCTTTCACCCAATGGCTTCCTCCTGTTCCCTCATTATTCTTTCAATTTTTAATTTTTTTCACTTTGAAAATGTGCTTTTGAACTTCCTGCAGTGCAGAATCACCAGAGTAATGAGATGACAAATCAATAACTTTATGGATCATACCAGCCTGAGCTAATCACACAGTAAAATGTCATAAAACAGAATTAAAGACAAACACAAACTTACTGTTGCGAGAGTTTGGGCAACGGCCGGCCAAATGCAACGACAGGCAAGAAGGGAGTGATCACTATAGTTTCAACTGGCAGAAAACAAATAAAATAAATCAAGTTAAAAATATCTTGAACCCATTCAAAAACATTCCACTAATGTTACTACATTGCACTGTAATTGTATATTAAGTTATGCAGATGTACCATCTTCAGTGTCGGGATAGAAGGACGAGAGCTCTGGCTCAGTCTCCGGGACGACTTTCTTCCTGTTCATGCGCTGCTGCAAACGCTGGAACATGCGCTGCTCTCTGATTCGCTGGATGTCCCACCTGAAAAACACAGATGATTAATAAAAGTATCAGCTAGAGTAAAGAACGAGTGAGGAATCTCCCCTTATTGCTTGAAGAAACTCCAAATCATTTGTAGCTTACAGACTTCATTAGTCCACAATTAGTCCTTCCTCCAAGACTAAATCTCACTTTAAAACTCATCCTCAAAGTTGGACCTTGTATGTACGGTATAAAACAAACATTTAGCATTTTACCATTTCAAATTCTCTGTGTGATCATGTTTAATGACGTACAACCACCCTTGGTAAAATCTATGACCTAGAAAAGGTGGAAACCAGAGCCTGGCGATACGGTACGATATCTGTATTGGCTAATCTGTTGACAAACATGTATTTCATGTTTAAATTACAGGCTTGCCCCCACCAAAACTAGAACCTAATGTTTATTACAGTGCAGTATACTTTATCATAGTTCAGATTTGAAAGTTTGATGGGCTTCATTGTTGTTCTTATTTGAGTTTTCATGTTTTTTTTCTCACCTTTAATATATTTTTTGTATTTGTGTTGTTTAAGGTGTTATTGACCTTATGATTTATTTTCCAATTAAATTACTTGTATAGTATAGTCAGTACATCTCTTGGTCACAACTCTTTAATAACCAGATTAAGGGCTCCTTGACTGATGCATTATTATCGGATTGCTTTATCCCCAGTATTGAGTATCAAAACTCAAGAACAAACAGATTTATTTAAATCTCAAATAACTTCCGTCGGTGTTTAGTACCTTTTCCTCCTCTTCTCATCCAACTCCAGCTTTGCGTGGCGTTTCAAAAACACATTGTCATCCAGCGGCTTGATGGGAAGACAAAGTCACACATGTAATTCAAGAATTAAATGCTTTTGGATTCAATGTGAGATGACCTTTCACACCCCAGAGGCAGAATTATTAGCATTTAAGATGTGCCTCACCTCAGAGGGAATAAAGGAGTAGTCCTCTTCCAAAGGCTCTATGTGGTTTTCCCTCCAAGATGGAACTAAGAGGGAGAAAGAAGGCGGGAAAGGTAAGCTATTCAGAGATCAAAGTGTGTTCAGGACATTTGATGGATATAGTGATTAAAGATGAGATATAGGTTACGCTTACAAACAATCAGCATATCATGTACTACATGAGGAGTCCACTCACTGGCCACCTCTTCTTCCTTTTTAGAGGAAGTCTCACGAAGTGGAGACAGAGGAGGTTGGTTCCAGCAACAGAGGTACATCTCTGTAGTAGACATGAAGGGCAGGTCTTCGATCTGACAGTTCAGATCGGGCTCCTCTTTGCACGGGAGCATAAGGTCCCTTTCTGACCCCAACCTCATGGGAATGGTCTTCTCTGGGGTTTCTTTACTGCGCAGCTCTCTCTGATTGGGAGAGCCCGGCTGAATCTCGGCCTTCTGGGGGCTGAGCTTGGCACTTTTGCCCCGGGATTTCTGGACTTTTGCATCTCCAAAGCAAGATTTCCTGCGTGTACAAAGAAAAGAATTGGAATTACTACAATATGACAATATTTAATTTTGCACAGCCAGCATCTGAACAGAGTAAGTTAGATTACAACAGTTTCAATGAACTGTGTCATAGGGCTGTGCAATTAATCAAATTTTGATAGCAATTTCGATTTTGGCTCCTAACGATCACAAAAACAATGTAATCGAGAAACATTGCACATTACGTTTTGCAAGTAAACTCTTATTTTGTTTTGTGTTCTGAATGACAATTGCACTTTCACCCCTTCCGAAGACTCAACTCACTCAGCCAACATTTGAATATATTTTTTATATTATTTATTTTAAAGGGGAATTCTAAAAGTTAGTATTAAGGGAAATTTCACAGTTTAAGGTGTTTTCATAAGAAAAAGCCCAGTGCTTTCTGCTATTTACTTTACCTCTTTTGACCTTTGCCACCCCGACTGAAGGGGAGCGGAGTGGCTGTGTTGGGCTGTGGACTCTCCTCTATTTCCAGATCCCACATGTCCTCCTTGTCAGGGGTCCATGGCTCCAGGGGCTGGAAAAGGCGCTTGTCACGCGGCGGGTCCTTCTTTGTGAGCTGCAAGCGACGCTCCATGCGCTCAATACGTGCAAGCAGCTGCAAAAGAAGACAAACGTTACTTTAAATGCTTTTTAAATTCTACGCATTATATAAACACACCAATGTTTGCTAAAAACACTTTCACTTACGGTCTCTTTGTCTGATTTGAGCTCATCTATCTCCTTGTCCTTGGACTGCAGCTGTTGTTGCTGTTGTTCAATAAGGTCCAATTGGAGGAGGAGAATCTGCCGGAGGCAGTTGGCCTGTGTGTGGGGATTGGCAGGGGTCTTCCTGATGTTCCTCCACTTGCCCTCAGAGGAGAGTTCAATGGATGCGGTGCCAAGGACTCCTGGGACAACCCCCTTTGCACTGTCATCCGCAACTCCATCCTTGGGGTTATTGTTTAGAACCATCTGAGGGTTATCCATATTGTCAGCAGAGAGGGGTTTACCTTTCACTGGGGTTCCCTCACCCCCCATTTGTCTGACAGGGGACAATATCCCCACAGTTTTATTGTCTTCTGCAACTGTGGCCGCCAGGGAAACTTTGCTTGTCATGTAATTCTGGCCTAAGTCCTTTGATTTACTCGGGATCTCGCCCCCGTGTGCGTTTTGAACATCTATAACAAAGTCGCAGGACTCCCTCTTGAGGCTCACGGGTCCCACGCTGGCGGCCCCAAAATGCGTTTGGTCAAAGTCGTCGGTGTCAAAGTCCTGCTTGAATCCTGTGTTTGGAAACAGTGTGGACCTCAGAGTCATGGCGAACACAACGACTGTTCATCCTGCAGCGCCTCGGCGCTGCATTTCAACCACAGCTTCCTGCTGTCCTACAAAACGAATACAAGGACGAATAAAAACATTTGTCTTGTTATCGTTGTCTGTTTTGACTTAACGACATGTTGTCTTTGAACTGGTAGTGACACATATGCACTAACTAGCCTACTCAAGAAAACTATGTGCGACTGATTCCGGGCATCTTTCTCCTCAAAATCTGCCACCGGGTTTGAAATTGAAGCTAAGCTACCTTAGCACTGCAGTACAAATACACAGTCGCTTTTAGAGACACAAACTAGCCACATTAGAAGGATTTTAAACTCAGTGCTGCGTCAGGGTAGACATTACAGTAGGAGGTCTCGGGAGTGGCTGTGTAGGACACTGGCAAGCAGCCTTCTCCTCCATTTTGGTTCTCGCGAAATCATGAAAAACAATAACAGCTAGCTTGCTAATGTTAGCCGCCGGCTTGTTTAACCAACAAACGCGCGTCCGGAGCGAAGCGGTTATAACAGCCGCGTTATGAAACACTCATAATCGGGCAGACGTGTTTTAACTATCACGTAGTTATTGTGTTTTGAGCTTACCTCGACTGTTATTCAAGTCCACCTGCAAAGTGCCTTCATGTTCCCTCCTCAAGACTTGTTTTAAAGCGCCGACTACTGCGCATGCGTAATTTGTTGGCTGGCCATTTATTGTGTTTTGATGAGAAGAGCGGCAACAGGGGGAGACAGAGTAACGTTACACTAAACTTATGTAATGATTATACTAATAGTATGTAATGGACTGGATGATTTAAACAAGTAGGCCTACATTTACTCAAGTGCTGTGCCGAAGTACACATTGAAGATATTATAGAATCACGTTTAGTGCAGGAAATGTCTCTCCATAAGAAAAGCTTCAGTCAAACATCGTGATACTGAACATTTAAGCCCACACGCTACATCTTTAGCCTATGTATTATCAACAAACCATTACTTTTTCATATGCTGCTAAAGTGCCCCTTTTTCATTAGTTTAATGTCCCATGAATCTTTTCCTGTTGGTTGTTAACTCAGCAACAGCTCTTCAGGAAAGTAAAAACCAATTAACTCTCCACAGTTATTACAGCGCTGTTATCAGTAGTCACCTGTGTATGTGTGTTTCATTAATGCTTTAATGTGCTGGAACTAAAATGTTTTTCTTTCCCACTTTCCTGCTATGACACATATTTCCCCTGAGAAAACTGTATAAAAGCCCACTTTCTGAAGGCAACCCTCCAGGGTAAGCAGCTGAAGTATTTCTTCTTGCCTGTTTTAAAGATATCCCCAAGGTAAGGACATGTACTTAAAAATGAATTCACTGTGGTTGTTCACACACTTGCTTTATACTACATTATATGTTTACGTCTCCTCTTGACCATCTACTGCTGTGTTAGGACTTTAATTTTGATCAGATCTGCATTTCATTAAAAATGTCTGTCTTTTTGCTTTGAGGTCATCATGAAAGTTGTGCTCTTTGAACTTTTGGTTGTGTGGCTGCTCGGAGCGCTGCATGCAGAGACAAACACTCAACCTGAACACATGGGGTGAGTCTCAATATATAACTACTATATAACTAAATAACACTAAATGGTGTTTTTCCTCGATACACTAAAGCAGATCTTCATCAAGGGGGTCCTCAGAGTTCCTGCAGGGGGCCCACCAAATTATTGTTTGATAGTTAAAAAAAAAGTATATATACATTAACATGAATCCAACATATTATATTTATATATTATATTTGTAAAGATAAATGTTTTTTTATTAACATTGATGAACTTACTGGCCCATAGGTAAGGTGGAATCTGCAGATGCAGTTAAGCTTAATGGTTCACTGTTGCACATTTTAACATTAACATGATGTAGGCTATAAATATATGAATATGTCAAATATGTAACAATTATTTGAATAGCTTTGTATTGTATGCACTATAAAAAGGTATATCTAGTAACACAGGGGTTCTCAACCTTTTGCAAGCTGGGCCCCCCCAAAGCTGGTCCATTGCAGTTGCCCCCCCCTCCAATTTCTTGGCGAAATGTCTGATAAACGTAGCCTCAAATCATCCTCGATTTGTGCACGATTGCGGTATTTCGTTTTGATTGCAGTCATTTCTGAGAATCCCGCCTCACACAAATATGCCGACGCAAAAGGGAGGAGAATCGTCAAGGTGACGTCACAGAGTTGAGAGTATTCCTGCATCAATGCTGCCCAGAATGACGAAAGAGGGCAGGAGGTCAGTGGCGTAACTAGCCAACACCGGGCCCCTATATGCAGGATTATTAAGGCGCCCCCCCCTCCCACTACAGCACGTGATGACGGCACAATGTCCACGAGTAGGCTACCATGAATAGGACAGGACAGGATCATAGAGACACAGCATATAAGAGATGGGATGACTGACAAAATCAGGAGTAGCCTATGCGCACCACAACAACAAAACAAAACAAAAAAACACATGAAAAAACACACCAGATCAGTCCCTCCACGATTTCACGGCCTTTTTTTGAGATTGTTGCGGCCCAAAATGCCTGATTTCACGGGAGCTTTTGTTAAAAATTGCGCTAAAAGTTGTGGTGTCTTTTGTATGTATGTTTTTTTATATAGCAATTTTTTTTTATAGTTCTTTAAAAATAAAAAGGAAACTTGTTTTGGGGAGAATAATAATTAGTACTATTAATGAATTACTCTGGGCTGAGATTTCCTAGGGAACCTTAAAAGGCTCAGGATGCTGCAAATGTTGGTATAATAGGAAAATGGCTGGTGGATTTAAGACAAAAAATAATAATTTATTGAATGAATCAAATATGAACATATCTGTCACCGTCAGTGGCTTGTTGATCACATTGTTAGTTAATGTCCTATCCTGGCCACACACACAAACACACACACACACACACACACACACACACACACACACACGTTGGCAGTAGAGTCTGAAATGTTTTGCATGGTCTTTCGCTGTACGTTTTGTTGGTAAATGTGAGATGTTCAAGTCACACACACGATCGTCTTCATAACAGAAACAAGGAAATTAATTTGACCCGTTCACACTCCCGCTTGGTCAGTGGCTGTTCTCTCATTGCTGACAGCTGATTGAAATAAATAAAATAAAGTCTGCAAGGCTGGGGGACATGTCGCAGTTCCCTCGACTGATGCGGCCATGCCAGAGGTCAAGTTTTTGTGTGAAGGCGTCCACTCTGTCTGCAAGGAGCAAAATCAGAGTTTCTATGAGGAGTGGTGTGTGTCTCCTCTCTGGTCCGACTGCAGGCTGGGACTGGTGCGCGAGGCTACTGAGAGACTGACCGCCTGGGAGGGCTTTCGGACGGGGGAGGGGCTCACGGCAGCACCCGCTGCTCGTTGAGCACAGTAGCTGCAGAGTGATGCGTGCTTTCGAGTCTCCAAACACCACAAAAGTCTCCAATAACACCAGTAAAAGTCGCTTGATGTTTTTGACAAAAAAGTCGCCAGGAGGATGATTTGTTTGTGTGTTACAGTCCAACCACTTGCATTTTTTTCTCCCATCCTATAGCCTACTCGCGCCCCCCCGGGAGAGTGTCCGTGCTGGGGGGGCGGACCCCACCGGTTGAGAACCACTGTAGTAACATTTAGTAAGGAGTCCCTGCTCCGTCTCTTTTTCAGCTGAGGGGTCCTTGGCCCAAAAACGTTGAAGGCCCCTGCACTAAAGGATTAATAAACTTTAAACAGCAGCAAAACATTTAGTTTGCAAGACAAGGCTATTAATGATAAACCACTAAATTATCTTTACTAATCAAACTGTATTTGATTGACAAAAAGAATAACGTAGGTTAGAAATAGATTTAAAAAACTGCAACACATGTGATTTTGTATCTTTGTCAAGTCTCAGTGAAGATGAGCAGCATGTGAGCAGAAGATACGCTGAGTCGACCATCGCCAGCGAAATCAGCAAAATCATGGATTCAATGGTGCAGAAAAACTTTGTTGATTTCTTGCTCAACCAAAGGGAGAAAAAAAGCGAGTAAGTCACTGAACGTTGCAACATATTTCAAGCCAAAGCAGGAACAACAGAAAAGTGTGAGTAATCTCCCTGCTCTCTCTCTCTCTCTCTCTCTCTCTCTCTCTCTCTCTCTCTCTCAGGTCAGCTGCCACTGCAGAGGAAGATCTGAAGGAAAGTCTGTACAAAGACCTGCTGAAGCTCAGTCTGCAGGGGAAGCAGAGGAGAAACATCTAAGGTGAGTTTTCCCTTTATTCACATCATACAAACTGGTCTGTCTGCTGTGCTTAACATCTCCTCTCACTGTTCTTATAGGCTTCAACAAAGTGCAGACATGCGGTGGAAAATCACCAGACAGCTTCTTCCGATGTCTCCTTTTGATAGTTTGAAAACGAGGCAATTAGTGTGTAATCTTGTGTGTAATGAATATTTAATTTACTGGATACTTTCTAACACAAATCATCACAGAAAAATAAAGTGAGTTGAGTGAAATATGTTTGAGATTGTGTTTTCTTTCTGACATGTAGCTTATAAAAGCTGAAATACTTTTACTCAAGTGTACAATTTGTTTGTCATCTCTGCTGCATACTTTTATTTCACTAGATTTAATTATTACGTAAATGTTATTTACAGTATGTTTAACTGTATCAAATAATGTTTAATCCACTGAAGAGTCTTAAGAAAAAAGATGACATAAATCTTCTGGAAACATTTGACAAAATGAGCAGACCATATTAATGTTCTTTTTTATATATATTATAGAACTACCTTGGAGGGATCAAAACAATGAATCATTTTAAAAGTCACCTCCTTAACATTATTTAAAGTGAGATATTTAGAAGGTATAAGCAACAGCGTTTCTTCCAGTCCAGGACTGAAGAAAGGTTTTTCCAGTAGAAAAACAATATTCAAATATTTGAATACTCAGTACATTAGTACCACATAATGGCCATTGGCGATTTTAGTAAGGACTCATTACATTATTTTGTATTTGGAAAAAAATGTTTAGGCCTACATCTCATTTTTGGTGCTGTTGAGTAGTATTTTTTTTATCATGTCATATATATTTTTATATATGTCATCCACCTAATCGTCATAATTTGTGATATCTTTAGTATTACACTGTTATGGTTTTTTATGGTATATTGGATTAACTAATTTGGGAGGAAAAAAAACAAGAAAATATGACTTTGTAAGAAAAATATACACATATTTGTATTTAGGATGAAAACAGAAGTTCAAAGTTAAACAAAAAAGCCATTTGCTGTTATTTTAATGTAAACTGTATTTTATCCCTATTTCATCTTTATATTATCCATTAGTATTTATATATTTTATTTTTCCATTTTTCCCCCTATGTGTCCTATTAAGTGATTTATTCTGTTGTCATTGTTGTAGTCATGGATACATTATATTGACCGGTTCGGTTGTAGTTCCCAAACTGGCCTGCAATATTCGCCAGGACACCAGGGGGCGGTATGATCTGTTGACGTCACCGACGAGGAAGTACTTTACTTCCTGGCAAGCAAAATGGAAATAGTTGTACTAAAGTAGCTTTATTATATCACATTAATCAAACTACGTTTCCCGAATATTGTACCTTTGAGCCGTTTTTGAGTTTCTTTAATAGTGGACCGCTAATGTAAAAGCTAACGTTATCGAAGAAGTGCGTGTTTTTTGGGGAGAATTGTGAACGACAGTGACAAAAACAAGACCTATCCTCTCAGCTGACGTTAACTATAACGTTAAACGTGTCTTACTTTACATTATTCTGCGATAAACACACTCGGTAGTTTATAATATTCTCCATTTAAACTTGGGACCAGACATCAGCAGAATGCATCGGAGAGGTGTTGGTGCGGGAGCGATTGCCAAAAAGAAGCTGGCAGAGGTAACTTCAACGTTACAGTTGTTATTGAACATTTTGTGCTTTCACATAAAGTTTAGTTGGAGAAACACTTTCATATCTAACCTGTGTTTATTTGTTCTATCTAGGCCAAATATAAGGAAAGAGGAACCGTGCTGGCAGAGGACCAAATTGTCCAAGTGAGTTTTTATTAGAGCTGGGCGATATGGAAAAAAAATCAAATATCCCGATATTTTTGACAAAATACCTCAATGTCGATAGTGTAGTTTGTAGTGTTGACTATTGGTGCTTTCACAACATATTAACACAATGAGTTTTGATAAATTATCGCCAATAATGTCGATACAATGACAAAGTGGGTAAAGGCAAATAATAGAAAAGCTAGAACAGTCTAGTAAGTTCAGAAAATGACATCACTTTACTGTAATGCAACCTTTAAAACCAGGAAAAAGACAACGCTTGTGGCATATCACGATATTACAATATCCAACATTTAAGACGATATCTAGTCTCATATATTGATGTCGATATAATAGCGATATATTGCCGAGCCCTAGTTTTTATGTCAACAGAATTTCAATTTTTATAAAGATTAAAAAACACTGCAAACCTTTTATGCAGGTAACAATTTCCTAAGTAAATACAAATGTATTTCCAGTAAATACACTTACCCAATTACTGTACTTCAGTACAACTTTAAAGTACTTGTACTTTGCTTGAGTATTTTAATTTGATGCTACTTTATAGTTCTACCCCATTACAGTTATTTGTAATGGGGATGGATGGATGGAATTCACATTATACACAATAAAATACACATTCATGCATTAATAATTATAATTAGTATTATTGGCAAAAAAGAAATCATTTATGAATCAAAAACAAATCCTCCTTAAAGAATCAATCTAAATATTTTCTATACAGTCCCTGCTTCCAGTACAAATCTAAATCTGCAATATATTTATTTTGTATGCAGTTTTTTTGTCTAATGGTATTCTGGTTTCTGTTTTTCTGCCAGATGTCGAAGCAGTTGGAGACCTTCAAGTCCAACCTGGAGGAGTTTGCCAGCAAGCATAAACAAGAAATCCGAAAGAACTCTGAGTTTAGGGTTCAGTTTCAGGAGATGTGTGCCACCATTGGAGTTGATCCACTTGCTTGTGAGAAACATTTTGAATATAATCTGTAAAAATACAAAGTACATTTGTTTAAAGGTCCAGTGTGTAACGTGTTTAGTTGTTCATTATCAAAATCTGTGTTGCCCGTTCACCAACTTGTCCTTTTTCATGAATATTTACCACCACCATCAATTCCAAGTATTCCTTTTGGCTTGAAATGTTACATTTGCATTAGCATGAACTGGGGTAGACGCTCCATATTCATGCTCCATCTAGAAATACGTTAGCTGGTAAGGGACATACAGGACATGCTGCTCCGCCTTTCACGTTTTCACTGTCACATGATTAAACTCACAGCTAATGCTGCTAACGGGTATCGTCGCTTCCCGGCCCCGGCAAGTTTGAAGAAGGAAACATGGAGGACCACATGTATTCAAAATCCAAATTTCAGGAACATGAGTCCTCTTCTTCGCCCAGAAAAAGAAAAAGAATATTGAAAAGAGCAAGAGACCGGCTTTTTGAAGCGTGAAGGCTACTGTAGCTGTAATACGTACTTTGAACTCCGTCGCGCGCGCGAGAGTTGATTGCAATATATGATCTCAATGCTAGATGGGAGAAATTCCTACACAATTGACCTTTAATATTTTAGTGATTAGCGATCACGGAAGACTTGTATCATGTGGACGCGCCGACAGTTTTGTTGTCATTACTTAGAATGTCTCATGGGGGAGACAGAAACAACGCACTATAGCTTTAAATCATATGTTAAAAAATAATTTTTTAACCCCTTTTTCCTCATTTCTTTCTCCACAGCTGGCAAAGGTTTTTGGTCTGAGATGCTCGGTGTTGGTGACTTCTATTATGAGCTCGGTGTTCAGATTGTTGAAGTGTGCCTGGCCCTGAAACACAGAAATGGAGGTTTGTAATCTCTGGAAACTTTTTTTATTTATTTTTCATTTCATGTTTATTTGAGTAGGGACAGATGCTACGACATACACATTAGTGCAACAAATCTCCAAAGTACAGCAGCACAGCATTTACAGCTATCGCTAATTTCCAGTGCCTGTCCCTAGAAGTGCTTTTAAACATTGCCACATTAAAAAAACATAAAGCACATAAACATACAAGACCCATCCATCTGTACCACCCCTACACCTGACC
Source organism: Perca flavescens (assembly GCF_004354835.1). NCBI lineage: Eukaryota > Metazoa > Chordata > Actinopteri > Perciformes > Percidae > Perca > Perca flavescens. The sequence goes on from NC_041351.1 coordinate 5,857,421, forward strand.
CCACCCCCACACTGTCCCACCACACCCCATGCCAGCCCACCCCTATATGTAACTACAGGTCTGATTTAGTGGTAATCATTGTGTTTGACTGGTAACAAGGTGACAAAGTGGTGGATGGCAGGACCATATACACCACCTATAGCACATTGCACATCACATCATCTTCAATGAATAAAGAAAATAAAGTACATACTGGCCATTTAAGTACAGTAGGCTACCAAAAATAGTGACATATAACACATTAAACTAAATATGGCCCTGATACAGGCTCTATCTGAACTCCTTGAACATGTCTTTACATAATTAAAACATGTTAATGTCAAATGCTTTCAATAAATTAATTGAAGGAGAGAAAAAAAGACATTTCCAAGTCACTTAAAAATTAAATCGTGAATCGAGATCGCGATTTTATAAATATTTATCGTGCAGGCCTATGTCTAAGTCAAGTTTTAGTTTTTGTATGTAGATATCATGATTCATAATGTTTCTGACTTTTAAATGTTGACGTACGTATTATCTTTCAGGGCTTATTACTTTGGATGAACTCCATCAGAGAGTACTGAAGGGAAGAGGTAAATTTGCTCAGGATGTCAGCCAGTAAGTGTTGCCAATTTAATATTTCACGTGTCCGAGAAAATTCAAGCCATCATATTTGGATCATTTTGGTTGCCCGTGTGTCGGTCCTACGTTGTTATTAATGAAATTAAATATGTGCTTCCCAGAGATGACTTGATGAGAGCCATAAAGAAACTGAAGGTGATGGGGAACGGCTTTGGGATGATTCCTGTTGGTGGTTCTTACTTGGTCCAGTCGGTCCCAGCAGAGCTCAACATGGACCACACTGTAGTCCTGCAGCTGGCCGAGGTAAGACACAGCTCCCAGGTTAATTATAGAAAATGTTACCACTTTGTTTTTTTTACCACAAATTAAGATATGCTTTGCTTGAACAATTAGTTCCTTACTTAGATTTATTCTTCCTGTTTTATCACTGACATTTTCAATTGCGAGGTACTGACCTTTGGTCACGCAGTTTATACCCTTTTAGTCATGTACTTGGACTTGTAAAATTGGATTTACCTAATGGTCTCATGTTTAAGTCACTTTTTTTGGTAAAACAGAAATAGTGGCATTAACAGTAAAGCTGCACGAGGTAAAATAAAAAGAGAAATATTGAATGTGCATCTTGTTCCAAAAAGTGTCCTTAAATAATCATCTCTTATGCTCAAAGAAAAGAAAGATATAAGATTCTTCTCATGTCAGATCAGTGTAGAAAATGTATTTTTCCCCCTTGTGTTGTTGGGAATAAAAGTTAAGGTTTAAGTCACTGGGATGAAAATTCAACCGCAAAACAAGATTTGAAGTCGATCACTTGATGTCGCTATTTTCCAACTTACTGCTGTCCTCCATCTGTCGTGCCACCGTGGGGAGAGGGAGGGGGGAAGGAGGCTTGCCCCTCCCTCTCCCCACCAGGTGCCAAAAACAACGTGAGCTTTGCAGCTCTACCCGTAATGTTCCTTTCATGTTTGAATATAACAGTTACAGAGACCTACTGTGTGTTTTTAAATACTAAAGAAGCTCTTACATTAAGAGTTAGCAGCAATTTTACAGATTTTCTGTCGGAAAAGGCTTAACATCCCATGAAAGAGAGTGATCGTGGCTGTTCGGTAGAATGTGATGTCTGTTTGTTTATTCATTTGTAGAAAAAGGGCTACGTCTCGGTGAGTGAGATCAAGGACAGTCTGAAATGGGAGAAGGAACGGGCTTGTCACATCCTGGTAAGTTCTTATCCGCTCATTTCAGGTCCCTCAACGGCAGTTTGACACTAAAACTCCCAGTGCTTTAAAACAGGGCATCTGCAGGTCTAGAAACACAATTAATTTAGTATTAAAAGTCTTAAATTTCATCTAAAACAAATCTTAAATATTTTCACTTGCCTGCAGTAGTCTTAAATATTAGTAATACTATATGTTGGGAGACATTACCCACCGATAGAGTTAATCTAAAAGTGGGATTGTTGTGACATTGGTCTGGTTCCACTGTTGGCTACAGTAGTCAGGAGTTCATTTTCCCTTTTATTAGCAAGTGTCACTTTTAAAAACATGACTTTAATGAATTACTAATTTTAAATTGTTTTACAATTAACGTCCTGCTGCTTATCCTGGTCCAGGTTGCATTCATTTCAATTAATGATATCATTAGGGTGGGAATCCTTTAGAAAATCTATTGGCAACTATTTTGATAACTGATTAATCAATCCCATTGTTTTTCAAGCAAAAATGCCAAATATTCTCAAATGAGAGGATTTGCATTTTTTTTAGAGTAAATGATTAATTGAGAATTGATCATCATTAGTTGCAGCCCTAGAACTATTGTTATATACTGCTGAAAAGTACTGAAAAATACTTTCTAACTTTGGATGATATGATTGAGGAAAAGGGTATTTTATTTTTTTTAAGTCTTCAATGTAAGTTGGTGGTGCTTCCCATGCACCAAGGATCAGTCCTTTCTGCAGCGGCCCAGGGTTCGATTCTGACCCACAGCCCTTTGCTGCATGTCCTTCTCTCTCCCCTTTAATGTCTTCAGCTGTCTTCTCAAAGGCCTAAAAATAATCTTTAAATGTAAGTTATAGGGTACTGGTGCTATATATATATATATATATATATATATATATATATATATATATATATGAATGCTATGTTATATTCGATATGGTATTATGCAATTGGGCATTGTGCATTACAGAATTTATTGACCATGGCATGAGTTAACAGGAAATGTGCAATCAATATCAAAATGAAGTGCAGTACGAGGGGGAGGATGTGTTGTGGGTTCTCTTCTGTGATGGGGGGTGTTTATGCGCAATGTGTCGCCATTTTGTTTCTCTCGAATGCCCAAGATGAATTTCTCCTATACGGAGACCATAAAGGCTTATCTCATCTTAAGTTGGTGAACTATGCACAAACACGGTTGACCTCTGCTTCTGGTTGTTCCAGGATCACCTGCTGAAAGAAGGCTTGGCTTGGCTGGACTCTCAAGCGCCTGGAGAAGCACAGTACTGGCTGCCTGCTCTCTTCTCTGAGATCACCTCCCGGGATGTCACACCAGAGGAGGCCAATCAGATGACCCCTTAAGGAATGACAGCCCACCAGCTGGTGACTGATTCAAAGACTTGTTGGTAAACAAAATGTGGCTGGTGTGAAGGCTCATGTGAACTCCGTCTAAGATTATTATCTGGACACGAGGAGAGAAAACCTTCCTCATCGGCTTCTCAGTAACTCCTTTCAATGAGTGAACTCACATGACTATGAGACACGACGCTGCATATAAACTTCAGTTTTGTGTTGCTGGTGTAACGGTTTATGGGTGGTTACGGATCGATGTACAGAGAACATGTAAATGTTTATGTATGAAGAATAACTTTTAAAACGAAATCAGCTGAATTCTACCACCAGATTTTTATTATTTCACACGACCATTAAAATGCATTTTCATCATTTAAATTGATCATTCACATACATTAATTTGTTACATTACTCAACCTCATATCAACAATTCATTCGGTCATACATTTTAAAATCAATAGAAGTTAAATACTTGAATTGGCTCAATAGTTATATTAGACCATCAATTTCCTCTAAGAGATGAAAAGTGCAAAGCTATACTGTAAATGAAGAATTGTGGTTAAATATTAAGTTTTAAATGTGCTATGCTTTACTTAAATTATCTTTCCATCAACTTAGAACTGTTACATTGTTCAAGCCTGTTTAATGCAAATAATATATTCTTTACTGCTCGTTATTTTCCAAAGCATACCGGAAGAGTTTTGCAATATGAAAATCAGATTTTTAGAGGTTTGAAAGTGGCTTAATTTAGGCGTTGTCTCACATTGCCAGACCCAGATCGCTGGAGTATGTGGTCAGATTCATTAACTTGTTTATTTCTTCTTTGGTTGGATAGTTCCTGATTTAAATCAGAAGTTTGCAATCTTTATACAAAACAAAGGAAGGAATGGGCTCTACTCAACTTTATAATTAGTGTCCTGACTTCCTTTAGGGGGATACATGTACCACCCAGGAGTAAAAAGTCCAAAGCGATCACACATTTGCTTTTTATTAAATGATTGGCAACACTTCATGCACACGTTTGACTTCCTGAACCGTGGAGGTCAGGAGAGTTGTGGCGATGGAGGGATGAAGATAAGGTCAATATAATCACACACTGGTACACACACTGAGGAAGGCAGAACCAGAAACATTTGTATGTCATGGACTGTTGCCAGTCATTTAATTATATTTGTGAACGCCTGCCTAATTCAACAAGCCAACTTTAGACTATTTTGTTCAGGCAAAATATGTCTGCTTGCATCTAAAAAAAACACTTAAAGTCTTAAAACATTCCAAACGATGCCCAGTTGTGTGGTAATTTACTTTTAAATACATTAACATTAAACACTAAGATAACCTTTGACCAAAATAAATGAGGACACGATGTCCTCTGTGATGGATTACATACTGCAACTCAGGCATCTTTCAGGTCTCTGCCAGCAGATTCTTTGTGCATGATGGACACTAATGGCTGAAACCCCCCGTCCCCCCCCCAAAAAATAAAAACTTCAGTATGCTTTGGAAAATGGGGCAACCGTAATGTAATTTGCAGTAAAAGTGTGCAACAATATCCGTGCGGTCCTTTTCCACATGTCCACCCAACTTGTAAGACGTTCATTCTCCAGACGTATGAATCGTACGTGCGGTTCTCACAGCTCGTGGCCGTAGACGTGATCCTCAAACACCGACTGCTCCATGTTGTCGCAGATCATCGTGCAGAAGGGACACACTCGGTGGCTCTGCTCGTGCTGCTCCAGTTCGTTCTGGGTTATGCAGGGGAAGCACTCTTGGCAGTGACGACACACCAGCGCCTGCTGCGAGCAGAAATGGAGACGGCAAGTCAGAAGACGTAACAAAATAGGGAGCGGATTATGTTTTAAGTCCTCTACGAAAATAAATGGTAAACAGCCGAGTCACACTCGGGCTCATGTGTGACTATCCAGGGACCACGGGAGGTGGGCAGGTTTTCTCATGCATGGGTTGTGGAGTTGAGAGTTGCATTGCATCCAGCTTCCTTAACCTGAAGTGTGTTTCAATACTAGTTCATTCAGGTTGCATTAAATTGATGGCTAACTAGCTGGCACTGCTACAAATTTCCATTTGCTACCATGTATTGCTAGTGTCAGAGAAGTATGTGGTATGGGCTTCTTAGCAGATGGGGCTCGGTATCGCTTGATTTCCCAAAGCGATTTTGATTCACAAGGTTTTATTACATTTCCGATTCAATATCAGTCAGGTTAGGAAAATGTCAGTTACAATACCATCTTGGCTTGGATATAACAGATTCTCTGAGAACTTCGGCTGTAAATTGTACAAGCAAGAAGCAATTTTTTTTTTTTTACAATGCATGTTAACATCAAGAATTGACCCCCCAAAATGAGTTTGATCTCCTTTTTACTTCCACCTCAAAAGGCATTTATTAAACGATCAATTTCTGGAGGTTATTTATCAATATGAGATCACTCAAAACAAAGATTGATGGAGAATCTATTATTTTAACCAAGCCCTATTAGCAGACATCATTAGTGAAAAGATTAGAGCAAGAAAACATAAATAAATGAGCAGCTACGGCTCACTGACAACATGTTTTGGATAAGAATTGTATGAGTGATGAGACTGGTGAGGTTGTGGACTCTATATACTGAAACGGGTCAAATTATTTGACTCACCTCCTCTGGGTTTGGAACGCTCTCTGCAAGAAAAAAGGACACCAGATTAATTAAAAACAATGATTGCTTATTCATAATTTATTCTTGAGCTGCAGCAAATGGTATTTATTATCAAAGACTCCTGACCTTTTGTTTTTGGGAATAACTTCATGTACACATGTCTAGGACGAGTGGGTGATTATATATACACAATCCTATTATGGTTTATGTCATTTTATAGTCAATAATAATAGTACAGTTTCTAGAAAATCTATTGGGATATTAATGGATACAACAACACAACTTGTAGATCAGTTTGAAGTGAATCCGACAAATGAAATATCAAAATGTCCATAAAGCAGCCCGGGTCACCCGGTGATGTTACAGTAAAAGCTTCTTATGTATAAACGGTACATCTTTGGCGGTTGACTAATCTTTGTCGTCTCACAGTTTATATATCGTCATGTCGCCCGAGCCTGATATCTAGTCGTGTCTGTGTCGAGGTCTAGAGATTAACTCAAGTAACCGGGACGTGCTGTAGTTTCTGAAAAAGATACACTTCCTAAAACTCCACACTTGAAAATCGTTTCCCCTCCGTTGTACTGGAGTGGCGACAGAAGATTGAGATATGTGGGGGAGACAAACATACTAGGATTTATTTTTCTCCTTTTAAAATCTGCAAAAAAGTAATTCCCACCTTTGCATGTAAGTGTTTCTTCAACATGGCATCATGACTTTGCGTAAACATACACGCCACTTTCCTAAAGCCAAATGGCGTGTTATCTGTACGCATTTTGAGCTATCCACGTGTATGTCTACGCTGTATACAGCGGATGTAAACATACACGCGTGTTAACTCGCGAAAAAAAAAAAAAGGTTGGGTTTAGGAAAAGAACATTGGGAAAGGCTTCAGTAACACAAAAAAACACGACGGTGACCAACGTCACACGCTTAGGAAAACAAACGGTTGGGTTTAGGAACGGTTGAAAAACGCCACCCGCGGGACGCGATCCCAGCTCTCCTGGGTGAAAGTCCTGTGTTTTACCCGCTTACGTCCTTTCATACTACTCGCTACGGTGAAAATTCACATGTAATGTAGGTCAATGGCGTCCAAACGGCGCTGAAAAACACGCTAAAAAGCGATTATGCGTCTTGATAACACGCCAAAACGGCATACGAATTGGCGTGCTCGGTCTGTTTTTTTTGTTACTCACCTATGTTCTCATACAGGTTCTCAGGCTGCTCTGGTGTCTCCAGCTGTTGCCAGTCACGGCTGGCTGATGTGTTGTCAGGCTGTGTGTGTGGTGAGTCGGCGGGGGGAGCCGCGCTGACTTCCGCATAAACTCTGCGCAGCTCGGCAATATCACTAGTGAGATTCTGACAGAATAAACACAGTTGAACAAACAAGCGTCTGATTCTGCTTTGTTTTACATTTTGTGTCTCATGTCCTCTCTCTTCGCCTTTTCTCCTTCTTTTAACTTCTGGTTTTGAAAAGGTTACAATCACAAGTTGACCTTTTTGAATGGAGACGGTTTGTGTAACTGTACCTGGTTGTCTCTGTCGAGCTCTTCTTTCTCGTGTCTCACCAGCCTGATCATGCGTTCCTTCTCTTCTATGATGGTCTCTTTATCTGCGATCGCTTCATGTGCCTCTCTGAGCAGTAGCTGAAAAACAAAGATGGGAAACAGGCCTCAGGTTTTTAGGATGTAGACACCTAGCCTGATGAGTGATTCCCAAATCACGGGCATTATTCTGCTGCTTTAACAGCCTCCACTCTTCCAGTTTCAGTCTTTCCAACAGATGTTTGAACCTACTGGGTTTTTCCTGGCTCAAAATGGGCCCTTGAGGGGAGGGAGGGGGGATGGGGGGGGGAGGGGACATATCAAGCGGGGGTCCGAAGGTCCTCCCCAGGAAATTCTGATCAACCATCACTTCATTTCCTGCATTGTGATGCATTTTTATCCACCAATTTCTGGTGGAAACATCTATTTATCTAAAAGGAAAACACAAAACTCAGGAGGCAGGTGACAATTCAAAATATAATAAAATACAATGGAATATAATGAAGTAAGGGGTATTTTACATTAGGGACCTGGGGCTGGATCCGAGTACACTTGACTAGGGCTACACGATATTAGGAAAATATCTAATTGCGATTATTTTGACTGATATTGCGATTGCGATATGATTAACGGTATTGGAGGGAATGATAATTTTTGTATCCTTCTCATTTTCATTGAAAAAGAAAAATGATTGAAGTGTGATTTTTTTTTTTTTTGCGAGGTTTGTTCCAAACAAAGATTTTTTCTTTAGTCTGTAAGTTACGATTTGTAGGACGGGACGTCTGCAGCACCACGATACTATATTTTAGAATGGTTTGACAAATATTTTGCCTTTAACAAATATTGTGCCCCTCTGCGATTTGGATATTGCACAAGTTCATATTGCAATTTTGATAAAATTGCTATTAATTGTGCAGCCCTACACTTGACCCCAAAGTCCAGTTAGTTTCATTAGTCTGAACACTGCAGAGTGGGTTGATCCCAGTCGATCCGTGCCCGAGTTCACTTGAAAGAAAAAGAAAAAAAAATCAAAAACAAAAGTAAACCACTATTTAACGTACGTCTGGGTGATATGGAGAAAATCAATTATCACGATATTTTTGACCAAATACCTCAACGATATTGTAGTGTTGACTATTGGTGCTTTCACGAAATATTTATTCATTTATTTTTTATGAATCTCCTTCGTGTAACTGCTGTTGTTGAACGTGCTACATAAACAAAGTTTGCTTGGTTGTGCACGAGGGCTTTGTTATGTTGAAACAGTCCGGGCCTTCCTCAAACTGTTGGAATTATCACACTATTCTCTAAAAGATTTAACTTTTACTGGAACTAAAAGGGCCTCACTCTCCAAGTAGCAAAAAAACAACCACCCGGAGACCACAAGTAAACTGCCGGCCACATAGTACAGTATATCTCAACCAAGGTCTAAATTCCTGCACATGCTTTTTGAGTTTACCTCTAATTTGCCACGTTCCCGTTCTGCCTGTTCACATGATAAGATCATCTTCTCCAGCTGCTCCCTGGTTTGCAGCAGTTCTTGGTTCAGAAACTCGGCGTGTCTCTTGGCGTTTTTGTTCTCCTCCCTCTCCGTAGCCAGTTTCTCCTGAGCCTCCTGCAGCTGGCTGACAAGAGCCTGACACCGCACCTGAAGTGGACATGATATCAAGCATTTAGCATAGAGGAAATTCATGTCATCGTGTGTAATTAAAATTACTTCAGCCTCTTTTATTTTTTTTATGTTCCCACTCTTGGATCTTCATCTGGACAGTTCTGCAGTGTCAGCTGCTGCGACAGCCTCCTGCGTAACTCCTGGTTCTCTGTCTTCACGTTGTCCGCGTTGTGTGCGATGCTTTGCAACCTTTGCAGCTCTGCAGAGAGCCTCTCCTTGTCTTTCTTACCGCTCTGAAGGTCAACCTGCCAAAAGGTAAAGCACACACACATTTGAATACAGCAACAAAGTTCTGATCTGGACCCAAATAATCTTTATCTGACTTTTTTTTTTTTTTAAGTGTTTGATAACTTGTCATCATTTAAAAACTACAGTCTAGTACAGACTACAGAACATCTGTTTTGGGTAATTATTTAGCTTTTTATATGAAAACTATATAACTGTGAGCTGTTTTTATTTACATCTTTAGTAGGAACCAATGTGCTTGGCTATGAGTGTCAGACGGATTAGGGAAGTCAAAAGGGTTTTGGCCTTTTCATTTGCTTTAATAACAAGAAAGATATAAAATAACGCCAGCTTTATCGCCTCAAAGTGTTGCAATGCAAAGTAGATTTACCTGAAGGAGCTGTATGCTGTCTTTCAGTTTGAACAGTTCCCTCTCTTCTTCTCTGAGTTTGGAATTTAGCCTAAAACGAACCCCCAAAAAAAGCTGTTACAGGCCAAGAAACATTACGCAACAAGTCCAACTTTAATAATGAAAATAGATAGAAACGATAGATAGATAGATAGACTTGACTCACATGGAAATCTCCACACTTTGAGCATCGACCTTCCCCCTCAGCTCCTCACGCTCCTCTTTGAGCTGGTTGATCTTCATCACAGCTCGGTCGTATTTCTCCTGAGCAGGTTTAAAAACAAAGGATTGATACAAGATTTTGTCGGAGCCTTTAACAGCTAAAGAGATAAAGGATCCTACCTCATTTGTTCTTGATGCTCCGTCTAAACTCAAGCTTTGACTCCGTATTTTCTTCTCAGTAGCATCGTGTTGCTGTATCTCCATCTGCTTTTGGGTCAACATCTCCTCCTGGCAGTAACACCAAAGTTAGTTTTCACACTGAAACAGTAGCACTGAATCCACACGTAGACCAAAAACAAACCTTTAAGTTGTCCATTTCTTTCAGTTGTTGCTGTAGGAGGCTTTTTAAGTTTTCATTTTCTTCCTTCATTTGATCCATTTCTTTGACCAGTTGACTCATTTCTTTGTCTTTCTGTTCATTCTGCCCCTGGAGAAAATAATCACACTGTGTCAAATATCAAAGTTCAATTCCTATTTATCTATTATATGTCTCTTTCTCTCTATTGTGCAATGAGTAAATATGTTCAGTATCTCTCCGCAGACCTTGAAGCTGGCAGCTTCCTGCTGTTCCTTCTGTAGATCATTTTTTAAGGTTTCATTTTCCTTCCTTATCTGATCCAACTTCTTCTGCAGATCAGCTTTCTCACGTACGCTCTTTTCGACCTGCTCCTGGGTTCAACAAAACACATTAAATCAATTTAAAGCCTTATTTACTTAAACCGTTAAAAGATCGTCAGCTTTTGCTCTACATCGGTCATTTGCGTTTGATACCTGTGTTGTAATAACCATGAGGTCATCATCTGGGCTGCTCTCGATGCTTTGCTCCACCGGGTTTCTGAAACAGAACGGAGTGCTGGCTCCCCGCACTTGACCAGTACTGTCAACGTAGCAGAACTGATAGAACTCGACCTCATCCTTAGGCAGGTAGTAATCTGATGGGACAGGAACACAGAAGACCGCTAGAGAACAACATATTTTAGAAATGTCTTCATTATGTCACTGGAAATAATCAGTTTATTCAGGCATCCGTAAAAGACAAATAATCTAAGTCAGCGGTTCACAATGTGGGGTGGATGCCCACAGACAAAACCTGAGAGTAAGTGAGCTTTTGAATGCAGGACTTTTACTCGTAGTGGAGTATTTTCCCTGTGCTGTATTAGTACTTTTACTGAAGTAAAGGACCTGAATAGTCCTTCCACCGCTGCCTAAAACTAAATCTGACTCTCTAGTTTGCATAGAGGATTTGACTTTATCAGATAGGATGTCAACAACACTGAGCCAAAGGGTCAGACATGTGTCACAGCAGCTCATAAAAACAGATTTAAGAGCTTGTGGCACTTCTTATGCTTAATCTGTTGGCACATTAGACACCCAGGGTGTTCAAAACCATCTGACAGGAAGTGTACATTACAAACAAACATGACTAAGCATTATCACCCTGCAGTAAAAGTGAAACTATTTCTTACCTTTAAAAAAAGCTTGCCTAGTTGCAGCCTCTTGCCTTACCACATCCAGGCATGGCTCCACCCACACAAAGGTATGATAATCCTTTGTTGTGCTCCACCCTACCTGTACAAGAAAAGTCAGGACAGAAACTAAGAGAGATTCTTTAATGAGCCACACAGATCTTTAAACGCTAAGTCAATATCTGAATAAGAATTAGAGCTGAGAATTAGAGCTGCAGATTAATCCATTAATCAACTATTGTCAACTCTTGATAATGGATTAATTGGATAATGGGGTCAAAACTCTCTGATTCCAGCTTCTTAAATGTGAATCTTTTTCTAGTTTCTTCAGTCCTCTGAGACAGCAAACTGAATGTATTTGAGCTATGGGCAAAACAAGACATTTGTCATATTGGGCTTTTGACATTTTATAGACAAAACAACTGATCTATTAATGACAAAAATAGTCGACAGATTAATTGACAAGGAAAACAATCGTTAGCTGCAGGCCTAATCAGAATGAGACTAACTGCCAAAAGAGAGTTTTCACTTGCATGGAATTTGCCTCGATGTCTTTGGTGCATTAAACATATGGAAATTGGATAAACAATATTCCTTCCCCACCTTAAAAATGCCCACCCAGTCCCTGGGGTTGGACTGGAAGGCGGCAGTGAGGGTGTAGCAGCAGGTGACGGGGGTCGAGGGTGGGTAAGAGTGAGGGATGTCGATGAACACCACCTGGGAGAAGTTGCGTGCTGTGGGGCCGGTGGCAGCCGCCTCTGTAGAGCTCTCCATGCTGGGCTATAGCCAATAAACAGATAAAGAGCATATCATGATTGATGAGCGCAGGTGTTACGACAGAGAGCAGCTTCTTCCTGTTGTTGTTTTTGCGCACCTATCTTAGTTTCGATTACGCATCAATAATAGTCACAAAAAAACACTTTCCCCAGCGCTAAACAAGCTCACACTACACATTAAAACGAGTCCTTTCTCCCTGGACATGACATTTAATATGTTAAATAAACTTTTAAACGGCTGAAGTTTAATTAAAAACATCAAAAAATTGAAGAAACCGAAAGTGAGCTTGTCACAAAGACCGCGCCCGAGACATTACATAATGTTAACTTTGAGACACAAACTGTTTTTACGCCAAGAAGTATTAACAAAGCTACAATTTTGATAAAATATTCGTGTGAAGAGCTAAAACTTACATGTTAGCTTGTTGTCAACCAGCCCAACATCAACCGTCAGCTCCTGTCGTCAGAACAGAACCAGCCGCTGTGATGCATTCAGGTGCTCCTCGGACTTTTGTACTACTAAATAGGCTCCTAAATACGACATACCACTCAGGCATAAATTGTTGGCAACCTGTAGGTTATATTTTGGGTTTTCACCTACTAATATTTTGTATTTTACTTTAATCCCACTTTGTACTGCAATTGATGCACAACAATTCATATATTGTGTCCTATCTTTAATTAACAATCCCTGTAGTTATTTATTTAATTTTACATTTTCTTCATATTTATAACATAGAGTGGACGTATTACTTTTATTTTGTTTCCTTTGCCTGTGTTTTTAACCATCGTTTTTTTACACACGTTTGTGTTTGTTGACATTTTCAAATACATGAAAAAGAAAGACTTGAGTTAAATGCAAAGAAAGTGCACCCAAACACAAATATGTACTTTCTGGTCAACCAGCAGCCTATCATGGACAATTGTTAGAATACAATTGGTGCTGTTTATAAAACATAAATCAACACAGGCACATATGCTTGTAGCCCTCAAAAAGAACCACAGCTAAACAGCAGCAGGTTCAGGTGCGCTCAAATCAAAGACTTTACTGCCTTATTTCCGATTGTCCTTGAAGGCATCAGTAGTTGCGTTGTTGTAGCCCTGTATGATATATTATGGGAAATGTAGGACAATTTCAACAACTCACTCCTTCCTCACTTCTGCAGTATGAGATAAAAACACAGGAGGGAGCCAAACTCTTGTCCGTCCTGGAACTGATTCTGTTCATCAAACCTACATAGTAACACTGAATGTGTGTTATAATAACCCTTATATTATATTATAATACACACTTACATATCGGTCAGTTTAAATGTCAGTGGTATTGGTTGTATTTTGCTCTTTATTTGTGCATGACAGGCTCCTAACATATCAGCCATATGACAGTATTTGGGCTCCATCCACCTCCTATTATCACAGTAGCTATATTGTACTGAAATGTATGATTTCATTAAAAAAACTTTCATTCACTTTTTTTTTTTTTAAATCAATCTTTATTCACAGACGTGGATATACAGCAGGTAAACAACATTCTGTACATCAAACAAGCAAACAAACAAGCCAAGGGAGGTCAAAGGGTTACCAAAAAGAAAATATAACCAAGAAAAGATTCAAATAAATATTTGAGGTCATATGATTTAACAGTTTTTTTGTTTGTTTGTACATTTAGATATGGAAACAATATAGGCTATTGCTTAACATTGGCAATCAGCTTCAAAAAGCTTGGCTTCTTTTTTTATTTTTTTTATTTGACTTAGCCTGTGCAAATAAAATTAAAATAATAATTTGTGACAATCTGCTCCAAAGTTTCTTGGTATGTGGACACGACCAGAATAAATGTACCAGCGTTTTGTTAACTTTCATCTACTTATTTGTTTCTGACAGAGCAGAAGCAAGGCTTGGAAGGCGAGGAGAAGACAGTGTGCTGTTGGACACTATCAGCATCCTCACCTACTTATTGGGGGAAAGAATGGCTTAGCCAACCCTGCTAGCCTACTTAGTGACCACAAACAGAAACTCTCTCAAGAGTGAGCTACCTACCATATGAAAATGTCGGCAGGCGATGTATTTTACGGTGCATCTTTTAATTCTTCAGAAACTTCTCAATCAGTAATAAATAAAACTAGTAAAATGAGTGATACATGATACATCTTGGCTGCCAAGGTGATTTATAACACCTAAAACATTTGTTTTGTTGTGTGATGGAATTATTTTCTGTAAACACTATAAAATGACAAACATTATATATTATTTAAATTTTTAAGGGCAGATGTGATCTGAATTCTCTTTTCAGAGAGACAAATTTGTGTTTTCTGTAAGGATTAGGCTACCTTCTTACATTATCTGGAAACCATCTAAACTGCAAGGTGCACGTGTGGCTCATTCTGGAGATGCGTCTTTTCTCATCGCTGAGCCAACAACCAATCAGAGACGAGGACTTTCACAACCCCGGCTTGTGATTGGCTAAAGATCGACCTTCCCATCTGAAAAGGCACCGCGCGTGTGTGCCTCTGGTGTGCCTCCAGTTCATTCATGTTTACATTTGTAGGTTACGTCTCCACTGTGCGTCAAGCCGAGACACGACCCGACAACATCAACAACATTACAAAAGGCTGCTCGGTTAGTGTTACTCGCCGGTAACGAGAGGGCACACTTGTTTGTAACGGTAATGTAACGTTTTTGACGTTTTTAGTCGTTTAAATGTTGATTGTTTAAAGTCTCTTGCTAGCGGTAGTTAGCCTAAAATCGCTAGGGAGAAGTCAGCATTCCGTTACCATAGCTACAGCGTAGTGCATGTAATGGAAAATAATACTCAAAAAAGTAAAGGAAGCTAAACATATCAGCAGTAAACGTGTAATGCAGAAACATGGCCCCTGTAAGTGTTACATTATTAGATTATTTATTGTAATGCATTAATGTATGCATTCATTTACTATTAAACCTATGCTTTGTCAAGGTGGAGCGGACTCATTTCTTTAACGTTGGTTAGTAACTAGTAACTGTTAAATAAATGTAGCTAGGTAGCCTAAGTAAAAAGTACAATATGTCCCTTTAAGTTAGATGAGTCGAAGTAAGCCTATGGAAGTATCTCAACATTGTACTTATAAGTAATAAGTACAGTAGCTAGCTACTTAAAAAAGGACTTTCAGCTGTATTGATACTGCAAATGATTCTCATGGTCACAAAAAACTGGATGGTAACTAATTAAAATATTGTAAATGGGACCTTATCTTAAGTATATAAATACTATAAATATGTTATGATAAAGTTAGTTTTATTCTGGTTCTCCCACTGCGACTATAATGAAAACAGTTTACTTCAGTTAGATTACTTGGTAACAACTGTACTTGAAGGTAACTCTAACTTTAACCATAACTATAACCATAACTCTGTAGATACCTTCAAGTAAAGTGTAACCCATTACTTTTAGTTTTCTCCATGGTACATTTCATTCAGGGGGCGCTAGTTCCCAATGTAAAATTGGCAATTTATTGTTCTGGTTTCTTGGCTAGATTTTAGGTATAATCCATACCTGATATCTAAAGGGGCCTGAGCAGGTTTTTGGTTTTGGTTTGTTACCAGTTACACAACAAATTCGAAAATGGTACATTTTAAAAAAAGGCAATTGCTGATCTCGTAGAGCAGAATTTGAAAACTAATTCTCACTTTGCACATTGAATTCACAAAGCTGTGCTTCTTTACAGACAAAACAAAATGAAAACAAAATAGGTTGTTTGTCATTGCTTTTCGTATTTATTAACACACCTGGGACAATATAAGAGAAAAGAGCACATGAACTTCTTCTACTTGAATTAATATCTCTATAAAAATACACCATTGTCACATAAAATTATAATTGTCCTGGTTTGTAATGGTATGCAAGCTCATGTTGCCCATGTAACTCTCTCACACAAAAGGTTTGCACTCATACAGTTTAAATACCTTCAAATGTTGTCATGTCTTATCAATTCAGCAACTGACATCAGTACTGGAAGCTTATAGGCTGTGATCTTTAAAGTATCATAAGAAAGACAAAGGGTAGATAAGTGAGTGTGGAAGGATGTCGTCTAATGATTAATTAATGTTGATTGGCTGAGTAATCAAGACATAGTTTCAGCACTAGATCGTAGCCACAGAGAGGTACATCCTTTTGTGTTGTTCTTCCACAATGTTATTATTATCATCCAGTCTGGTTTTATCTGGTTGATACCTGGTTGGCTGTCATGACAACTGGGAAACACAAGATGCAGCGTCTACTTTCTTCTTCTTTGACCAGCCTTTCCCCTTCTGCCTGTGCTCCATTTTTA
Organism: Perca flavescens; assembly: GCF_004354835.1. Taxonomy (NCBI): domain Eukaryota; kingdom Metazoa; phylum Chordata; class Actinopteri; order Perciformes; family Percidae; genus Perca; species Perca flavescens. The sequence goes on from NC_041351.1 coordinate 5,873,812, forward strand.
ATGTCTTCAATGGAAGGCTAAGCTTCAGCTGAAGGTTTCTATTTCAACTTGGCTAACAAGATGGATGTCCAGCGTGTTCACTTACACCACAAACCGCTGCGCTGCTTTTCAGCACAGATTTAAATTTAACATCTGGAGGCGTTGAAAAACACATCTCTTATTTCAGTTAACAAGTATGGGGGATTATCCCTCTCCTGTTGCTCCGTGCTGAGGTCTCCTGCTCATTTTCTCTCCACCATGTCAGAAGGGATCAGGTGTTTGTCCCCACAGTTTCTAATTGGTCACCAGATCCTTGCTTGAGGCTGTAAGTCAATCTGAACTCGAACCATCCTTGTGATGATACAAATCTACTTTCTTTTTATTTCTCAAAGTGTCCAGAGGCAGATGGTGCTCGACGTGGAGATGTGGCTCATCGGTCTTTCTACTGAGGAGTGTGACAGCGTCTTAAAAGGCTCTTGAAACAAAGATTAGTGTACCAAAGACGCGTGGAGGCAGACGGACAGACAGGGGAGGCAGCATCTTGCAACACCTTGGTCCTTACAAATGTAGGCTTAACAGTGCAGGTGAGTAAGAATAATTTCTGGTATGAAAACGGAGACAATAGGTTACTCAAATGCCAATTTATGATGTACAATTGGCTTAAACTTATGCAGTCTGCAGAGGTGTTTCTCATATTTTTTTCCATCCCATTTATATCAACGAGGGCAGACTAGATATTAGATTCAACTCCACAAACCGTAGCCTTCAAAAAACGACCACAAATTTAAATCGAAAACTGAACATTAGAGGATTTGTTTTAGACTTCATTAGATTTAGCCATTAGGTGTATATATATATATATATATATATATATAAATATAATAAAATGGCAACTGAGTGAGTTGCATCACTGAAACCTGATGGATTGCGATTCGTGCCAAAAGAATTAGTTGAATAATCGATAAATGAATTAACCGAAAATTAGCTGATGGTGACTTTGATGATAATTTAAGTAATTTATCTAAAAATAGAGAGCTTTTGTGTACTACTGCCTGTCAAATGTACAAATATTTGCTGCTCTTTTTGTTTTATATTGCAAATGAAACACCTTCATGTTTTTGGTAAGACTATATACTTTTATTGAATAATAAAGATAATTGTTAGCTGCAGCATAAATTGTGAGTGTATACATGTGAAAGACAGTATGCTGTACTAATTTGAAATTTTTTTTATGTAGAATTTAAAGGTTTGTCTTTTCTTATATTACATTATCATATTAATTAATCAGACAGTGACAACCTCCGCAGCAACAAGAGCTAGATTCTAAAATTGCAAGCGTATCCCCTCTAAACAAACAACTTGATTTTGTTTGTTAGTTTTTATAGGATATTAGACAATATTAAGTGCTAGCATGACGTGTCAAGATGTAGCCTGAATGTTGGATGTTATGTAGTGACACCGAGCAGTTAACAAAGTCATTCTTACTGAATTCAGTCATTGTTTGTTAAGGTCAGATAGCACAAAGGTGTTATTCATGTTCCTGATGGTGTTGCACGCTGAGGGAGAACCTTGGAGAAATCCTTTGCTGGACTGTAACTGTATCCGGACTGCGGTCAGTGGGGCGTCTCGGCCCAGTGTAAAGCTCACAGTTCAGGGCCAGGATTATCCAGATCATTGGATCAGAATACTGTTACCTAGCACCGTAACCTCCCGCAGTGTACCTGGGATGTCCCTCCTTACCGCCACCACGATCACGATCATTTCCACGAGTTAACTTGACCTCACCTTCAACCCTACAAAACACCAGATAGGAGGCGGGGGCGAACAGCTGAGATGCTACTGTGACGATTGCTGAACAGCGTGCTCGGGTCAGAGTCAGACGGACATTCACAGAACAAAACCACATAGGTGGAACTGAACTCGCCTACGTTTATTTGTATAAACTTTAGATTTTTAGCCATGCTGGAGGCAGAGCTCTATGAATAGCAGTGTTGGTCAGTTGGTCCATCACTTTGGTCCAGACTGAAATATCCAAACAACTGTTAAATTAATTGTCATTAAATCTTTTACAGACATTTATGGTCCCCAGAGGATGACTCCTAATGACTTTGATTGACTTTTCATCCAGTGCCGCCAAAATATTTGATGGACTGCCATGGATTTGTTACACACTTACACGTTCCCCTCCATGATGACTTGTTATAACTTTGGTGACCCCTTGACTTTTCATCTAGCACCAACATTCCCATCAGCCTCAACTGTACTTTAGTTTAGTGCTACAGTAATTAGCAAAAGCATTGAACCTAAGCATTGTCACTGTGAGCACGTTAGCATGCTGGCATTAGCATTTTGCTCAAGTACAGTCTCACAAAGCCACTAGCATGGTTGTGGACTCTTAAGCTGTGTCCCAAATCCATACTTATCCGCACAGGAAATGACACAGTAAGGTTGATTACTTATTTTAGTTTTATAAGGTCTTTCTGTGAGCAGTTCCTCTATTTAATTTATGCATTGCATTGTGGGAGAACAGCACAGTCAAAATCGAGCGTATTTAGTCTGCTTCCCGTCTGGTTTGATTAGACTTTATCTTTTCACTGCATACAAAAAATCTGCGTAAAATAAATGTGTAGTATGGATCTGGCACACATTGATTGATGAATGTGCACTTCGCTCATGATAAAAGAGATCAGTCACTGCGGTGTGGTCACATTTTAAAAATGCTTTTAGCGTAGACAACGGACACTCATGTATTCATGCAGAGTGTCAAAAAAAGAAACATTTTGAGTAGTGTTAAAAATGATACTGGGTTATAAAATACCAAAGACACATGTTGTACTGTGTTTAGCTAACCTGAGAGAAAAATATACAACATAAGAACGTATCTTGTTAATTAGTGGACAATGGGTAAAGTGGACTGCTTATAAAAGCCCTCACAAGGACTCTACTAAAACCATCATATAAAGAAAAGACGGAGATATTTAAATGTGTATCAGTACATTATTGTACCTCCTTTGTTTCAATATTATGAAAAGCATTACAATTAAAGTTCTGGTTGGCTTAGAGTTGATTCCCCCTTGCTATTGTTGCATTATTACCCACTGTTTGTATCCGTCCCGCCACGATAACTCTTGAATAGCCGGTGTGTGACAATGTGCCGACAGCAAGAGCACTCACCTGATGAGAGAAATGGAAACGGAAACATGATTCCATGCATGCACTTACAGCATGTCCTTTGTTCAGTTTGATTGAATTTCATTCAGAGGCTGCGCAGCAAATCCTATTAAAACATATCATGTAAATGAGTGTCAAATATGGAATGGCATAATTAGTTTTTTATGTGTGTGTGTGTGTGTAAACTATCACATACTATAAGATTTTTTTTTTGCATTTGCTCGCAGTCAAATGAGTGTTTGTTTTTGTTTGTGCATATCCAGGATGGGTCTACCTGTGGACAGCCCAGACAGAAATGAAGGTGCACATAAATATGAGCAGCAGGGAGAAGGAGAGGGTAGTGAAAGCCAAGCTGAAGTCTGCAGCCGCACCCCACCGCCCATCAACAAGAAGAGGAGGAAAGGCAAGAAGAGGTACTTTACTGCAGGATCTCATCCATTTGTACTTCCGCCGTTATTTCACATTGCAAGTACATTGCATCTGAGCACTGACAGTTATGATTTTGTAACTTGTCCTGGAGGCTCTTAACTTAGTTTTCTCACTTATCCTCATTTGGTGAAGGTAGGATGAGCGTGATGAGGCCTTTGTAGAGCCTTGCAGCAAAGCAGATGTCTGTCCCTCTTTCTGTCTCTCTTTTCTTCCAGATGACTGTGGATCAACCTCACCAACTGCAAATATGAAAGTGGTAAGTTTGGACGACTAAATCTCAAATGTCTATTATTCTGTTATGTCTGTGCAGATGTCTACATTGCTCTGCACCATCCCATATTTATATTTCACAGACACTAGTCGTGTAGAGTGAATTGTTCGAGTAAAACAGAGACCGCATTGGAACATGGGAAGCACTAGATATACTACATACTACATGGCCAAAAGTACGTCGACACCCCTGTCAACACTACGGATTTTCATGGTTTTGGGCTAGGCCCCTTTTTTTTTTTTTATTCAAGGGAAAATTGAAAGGCCCTGAAAACCCACACAGGTGTATCCACTTAAGCTGGCTGATTGGACCTCTTCCCAGGACTGTAGGTGTGTTCACACCTTCCTGGATCTTCTGTTAGCTTTGTTACACCATTTAGGGCAGAACAAAGCTTTATCATTCTTATTGGTAGAAAAGATTTGAGACCTAATAAATTCCCATCTAAACTCTGGCCCCCTTCAACCTGAGCAGATCCAGAATAAGTGAAATCCCCTGTGTGTGTGTGTGTGTTTCTGTGTGTGTCTGTGTGTTAATATGTTTTAATGCTACATAATACAATGATATTTTAGACAATTTGTAAACAAATTTGTTTGTCCATTTCTTGCTTTAAAATGACAATACCCCCATGCACAAAGCCAGCTCAATGAACAAATGGTTTTCCCAGTTTGGAATGGTTAAGGCCAAACCCCCAGAAGAACTGGGGGTGTGGCCTTCTGTTTTCCCAGAAGAATTTGACTGACTTGACTGAGCTCTGACCTCAACCCCATCCAACATCTTTGGCTGAATGGGAGCAAATCCCTGAAGCAGTTCCAACATCTAGAGGAAAGACTGAAACCAGAAGTGAGGCAGCTATTACAGCAGCAGATTAATGTTCATAGTTTTTAAAATAAGATGTTCAACAATCACATATGGGTGTAATGTTCGGGTGTCCACATACCTTTGGCCCTGTGCTGTAACCCGTAGCTCCTAGATCAGTCCTTGTAGGAGAAGGGTTTCACAGACACATGCACTTCAATAGTACACACACAGTAAAAATACTCCTTGCTGTTTTTTTGTCTCAGTGCGGCGTGCTGCTCGTAGATACGGCCTCAGAGAGGCGACAGAGGGTGAAGACTGGACACTTTTCTGGACCGACTACTCTGTCTCTCTCGACCGTGTTAAGGACATGAAGCGGTATCAGGTATTCAACTGAATTTGCTCATATAATAGATATACATTACTGCCATCATCATAGAAGACTAATTAAACTGAATTCAATTGTATGAATTAAGCTGAAAATATGCCTACCCATGAAATAATAAAACAGAGATTTCCATAGAGATTATGAGATTGAGTAATTTATTCAGCGCACAGTATTCATGGCTCATAACTTCTTTTCACCTCAAGCAATCCATTTTTTATCTAATTGGGTAATTCAGGAGTGTTCAGTATTCTGCCAACAGATTACTTCCCCTCTAAGAACAGTCATGTGTGTCTCTTGTGTCTTTGCAGAAAATAAACCATTTCCCAGGAATGATTGAGATCTGCCGCAAAGATTTACTCGCAAGAAACATGAACCGTATGCTCAAGCTTTTCCCCAAAGACTACAATATCTTCCCCAAAACTTGGTGCCTTCCCGCAGAGTCAGTTTGTACTTCTCACAGTGATTTTGTACTTTTCTTTAGTTTTAGTTTAGTCTCAATGTGTCTCAATATACTAACTCCTTATTTGATTGTACTTTGCAGTTACAGTGACTTCCAAGCTTACACCAGGGCCAAAAAAAGCAAGACGTATATCTGTAAGCCAGATACCGGTTGCCAAGGCAAAGGCATCATCATCACCAAGTCAAGTAAAGAAATTCAACCTGGAGAACATATGATCTGCCAGGTTTACATCTCTAGGGTGAGGGTCTGCTAAACACAGAAAAACACAAACACACACACACAGGTTGACGTTTACCTGTGTTTTTCATTCCCTCCTCAGCCTTTTATAATCGATGGATACAAGTTTGACTTGCGTATCTACGTGCTGGTGACTTCATGTGACCCATTCAGCATATTCATGTTTAAGGAGGGACTGGCTCGCTTCTGCACCACCAAATACAACGAACCGACACACGGCAATGTGGTAAGACATGTTAAAGCATAAGTCTGGTGATATTCTATAATAACAAGTATTCTGTGTGTGTCAAAGACTGATATATCTTCTTCCTCTGTGCCATAAAACATCAGAGAACCACACTTTTGCAGTGCGTGACATGTTTCATTCATCACCATGAAAACACACACACACACACACACACACACACACACACACACACACACACACACACACACACACACACACACACACAAACACAGTTTACAAGTTTATTTTAACTCAATCCCACACACAGTATATTTGTGAGCTGTTTCTAAAGATGTCTTCACTAGGAACCAATGGGTATTGAGAGACAGACTAACACATTATTGGTGTGTTAACACCAAGGGGGTAAGCTTCGCTTCAGAACTCGAGCCATCATGGCGCCATTTTGTTGCTAACTGGCCATCACCTCCTGTTAGCATTCCGCTGACCGCCATTTTTTTTTACGTCACTTGACTGCGAATAACTTTACATCTTGAAGCGTTTAAAGACTCTATTTGTCCGTTGTTTAGTTCCAAAGAAACACGACAATGTATAAAAGGCTTCATTACCTTGTACCTCACGTTATGGCTCCGTAGCAGACGTTTTTGTAAAAATAGGCTAACGATTGTGTCATAACCACGAGACTTACTGTCGCATAGTAGAGGAATTACCGTATAGTACAGGAGAAGCTCGCAGGCAGTTTCGACTTACATGAGATGTTTAGGTTTAATTACTAATGTTAACTAGCATGTTAGTGATCAATAATTAGCCTGTGCCCATGTTATCTCCTTACATACACCTACAGTCTCTGTATCTGTAATATTGGGAATGATTGAGATTTCTCTTGGCACAGCTACCAGAAGACTTACAACTTTCAGACACGTTGCTCACGTCACATTCTCTCAGTTGGAGGCTGCGCAGTAAAGCTGGCCATCACCGGAAAAGTGCTTCTAATAGCCTTCACTGGTCTCCGTCCAGGGCAACGGGGTCTATTGGTCCATTATATATACTGTCTATGGTTAACACTAACACATTTAGATTTGTTGACAACAACAAAAACATAGAAAGTAACCAGCCTTAGCCATTAAAGGTCTTGAAAAATTTTGTTCATTGTAAATTTCATTTTTGCGTTACAATAAAAAGTACATATTTGATGATCATGCATGTTGTATTATCCGTAAGATAATCAGCATCCTTGTGATTACCAAGTACTTTAATAGGTCATCACACTTACCGTCTTTTTTGAAGAAAAAGTTGAGTAGGACGCTTTTGTAGTGAAAAAAAGCTGGCAGCGTTTTTATTCCAAAAAGCAGCCGAGAGCGTCATTTGTTGCTATGACAACAGCTACTGCTACAGTATCCTAGCTAGAGCGCTCTGTTGAGCGGTGCTAACGTCAGATAAAACAAAGCGGTGGAGCAAGGTAGAGAAAGAACAGAGAGAGAGAGAGAGAGAGAGTGGTGCTGCTAAGGTTACATAAAACAAAGCGAGTTCCCTGTACAGGGAGCACCCATAGGGGAGCTCCCGTTCGCAAAATTACGAATCCCACTATGGCCACGCCAAGACCCGCCCTACGAAGCAGCTCGATTGGTTGGGGTTAGGGTTAGGGGATTGGTCAGGGGATAGGACCTGTACATGTAAGCATGGACGCCTGGCCAATAGTAGTGTGTGAACGCTTTCGTAATATTGCCACCCGTTCATACCATAGCCTCGCTGTGCTCCGACTCCATTTTTTTCTTGTTGTTATAAAAACAACAGGTCTGGCTACTCTACTTGTCATTGGTCGGCTTTCAAAAAAGTGGTTGACGTAGGACGTTTTTTTTCTTCAAAAAAGTTGAACTTTTTTCAACTTCAAAATGACACTCAAAAAACGCTGCAAAAAAGAAGTCGGCGTTTAAAGAAAGTGCTCAGGACTTTTTTTAAAACACAGTTTACTCCATAGACGGGTTTCCGGTTTACAAACATGACAGGGTGCGTGCGCATGCCAGGGGCAGAAAGCCAGATTGGTGAGCTGGTCCGATAATGCAAACGCATTTTTGTCTCAGTGCACATTGTCTTAGTCCTTTCATTTCGTCATGGTATTTATATAACACATACTCTATGGTCTTACAAAGCTAACATTTTTGACCGATTACAATTTAATACATTTTTGTGAACTGGAGAGGTCTCGTTACGAGGATGCTAGCTATAGCTCTGTTTGCCATTCATTCCAATGGGGAAACATCGCGGCTAGACTTTCGACATACATTGCATAGATTTACACTTTGAATTTCATCATGGCATTTCTATAACACATACTCTATGGTCTTACAAAGCTTAAGTTTTTGACCGATTACAATTTAATCATTTGTCGGTTTTTAATTTTGCAGTGTTACTGTGATATGTATGGCTATAATGATCATTTTAGGCTAATGTAGCCCGTGTTATCAGCAGGGTTACTCCTGAGTGGACCCTTATGGTTGGTTTATGCCTTAAAATAATGGCCAGGATTTCTGGGAAAAGGGATATGTTTGTTTCAAAACATCACTGCAGGTTGACTGTTTTTAGCAGCAGAGGTTGACTGTGGGCGAGAGGTAGACAACACTGTCTTGGTTAGCTCGCCGAAGCTCTACTGCCACTGTCTCGGCAACGTTAGCTAATGTCCGCTAGCTAATGTAGGCTAACTATAGCCAGTTAGCTTTGTATGTAACGTAACAAAAACCCACCCATCTCAGAGGAGCAAAGCTTAATATTTCATTCAATAAAGTTATGTACAAAAGGAGCACTAATGCAACAGGTCTTATCTTGGCAACGTGGACGCAGATATAGTAAACTCCGAAGGCAGTCGTAATATTTACCTAGTAGGCTAGGCTAACACTGTTGCGCTAACGTTAGCAAAACATCGGCGTAGCTTTAGCTAGCTGTCTAAACTTGTCACGAGCCCGGACCTTTAATTGTCTATGGTCCAGACTCGAGTACCACAGCCCTGACAGGTAGATATCACTGAGCTGAACAACAACAAGCTGCAACTTTTCTGATTGATACAATGGGAGCCTGACTCTTGCACATGACCCCAATCTGCCCCTCTTATGGCTTGAAGCCATAACCTCCGACGGTTTTTGGCAAAAGCATGCTTCCCCCCTAGGAGTGTTAAACATCAGGCACCCATCACTGGCTCTGTTTGTACAATTAACCACGCAACAACTCCTTGGCATTTTGACTTACGCTATGCCGCTACTACTAGCTAGCTACACAACACGTCTTCTTTCTGCCCCCTGGTTGCGTGCGCAAGCCGTAATGACGTTGCCGAGAAACCCATGTATAGGATAATAATGTAAAACAGACGCTGGCATCTTAAAAAAAGATGCCAAGTGTGAACATATCCCAGACATGCAATAAAATGCCAGAATGTAACCTTGGTTGGATTAAAATAACACACAAGAATGAAGTACAGCATGTACAACCCTTTGGAAGAGCTAAGGCTGCAACTTAATTCTATTTTAATGGCAAGAAAATGGCGTGGAGGCTTTTTAAAATGACTTTTTATGTCTGACCAACAGTCCAAAACCCAAAGATATTCAGTTTATTTTATTTTTTTACCACTTAAGATTTAAAAAATGGAAAATACTCACATTAGAGAAGGTGAAACGATAATATTTTCCATTTTTGTGTGATCATTTGCTTAAATTGTTGTCTGTCGATCAATTCATCAAATAATTGTTACAGCTCTATAAACAATGTGATATATCTCTCGCTTTCCTCGTCTTTCTCATGTTAGGATGATGTGTGCATGCATCTCACCAACTACTCCATCAACAAGAACAGCGAGAACTTTCTTCGTGACGAGGACACTGGCAGCAAACGGTAAACACACAGACAATGCTTATTGTGTCGTAGTCATAATAATACTTAGAATACTGCATATTTATTGAATGTTTTTTTTTTTTTTTTTTTGTCCTTCCAGGAAGCTGTCCACTCTGAACAAGCTCCTGGAGTCCATCAGCTGCAACACAGACAAGATGTGGAACGACATTGAGGACGTGATCGTAAAGACTCTGATCTCTGCTCACCCAATCCTCAAGCATAATTACCACACGTGTTTCCCAAACCACACCACCGGCAGCGCCTGCTTCGAGATCCTGGGCTTCGATGTGCTGCTGGATCACCGGCTCAGACCCTGGGTGCTGGAGGTGAAAGACCATGACACCTCTGTTTAAAATACTAGCCATAAATATGCAAATTAATGTTTGGTAGTATCAGGTGTATAATTTAGGTGTATAACAAACTCCATGTTTGTTAAGGCTGCACCACTGCATGTCTTATTCATATTTTTTTACAAACTACCTAACATTGAGCTACATTTGGTATATTTTGAAAATTGAAGATCTCCAGAATTATTTTTTTGGGCATTTTAGGCCTTTATTTGACAGGACAGCTGAAGACATGAAAGGGAAGAGAGAGGGGGAATGACATGCAGCAAAGGGCCGCAGGTCGGAGTCAAACCAGCGGCTTCTGCGTCGAGGAGTAAACCTCTATATGGGCGCCCACTCTACCAACGGAGCTATCTGGGAGCCCACAGCTTCAGAATTTAAAATAAATGCCTTTGGTTTAGAACTGAATCTGGCTGCACAGCATGAGTTTGTAATAAAGGTTGAGGGGTTAAAATGTTACTCAGGAAATCCCTGATCCTGTTAGATGTCTAAATGGATCAGTATATTTGTATTCCAGGTGAATCACTCCCCAAGTTTTACCACCGACTCTCAGCTGGACCGCGAGGTAAAAGATGCGTTGCTGTACGACACCCTGGTTCTCATCAACTTGGGCGCCTGCGACCGCCGCAAGATCACCAAAGAGGAGCGTCGCAGGGTGAAGGACAGGCTGCAGCAAATCAGCACCAAAGAAGCCAGGTAGAGTTCTGTCATTCACAAATGGTGTGTGTGTGTGTGTGTGTGTGTGTGTGTGTGTGTGTGTGTGTGAGTGTGTGAGTGTGTGAGTGAGTGAGTCCCCAAGGTCATACAGCTGTCCCTGAATGCCTCCTGGAGACACATGCAGGTGACTGCTACTGTGTGTGTGCGCAGGTCGGAGGAGCTGCGTCAGTGCCAGGCAGCCACGGTGGAGCAGATGGAAAAGTATGAGGCCAAACACCTGGGAGGCTTCAAGAGGATCTATCCCAGAGAGGGAGGGGAGAAATACGACAAGTACTTCAAACACAGCAGTTCGCTCTTCCAGGAGACCGCAGCGTCCAAGGCCAGAGAGGAGTGTGCCAGGTACCCTCAGCACGCTTCCAACATGCCCAAAATAATTCAGTAGAGAGAAAAGGCTGTTAGTTATGCACATAGATCTTGTTGTCCACACAGAAGGGAGATAAGTCTTTCCAAATGAGGCAGAAAGAAACAAAGAAAAAGAGAGAAGAGGGGAAAATTGAATCTGTTCATTTTGTGCACAAATGTTGAACTTCTGTAGCCTGACAAGCCAGACCCACATCAAGATGTTGGGTCTGGGAACTCACCATTGGCACGGCTCAATCCGAGGGGCGGGATAAACAGTTGTCTTTCAAATTCCCTCTGCACGCAATAGGATAGCACTACAACCAGGCAGAGCAACGAAGAAGGTAGCGGAGCTACTTGATAGATTAAACTTTTGCCGTATCCGGTCGGCAAAAATCCGAACACATCTTCCTCTTTCAAGGTCCCATGACATGGTGCTCTTTGGATGCTTTTATATAGACCTTAGTGGTCCCCTAATACTGTATCTGAAGTCTCTTTTATATAGACCTTAGTGGTCCCCTAATACTGGATCTGAAGTCTCTTTTATATAGACCTTAGTGGTCCCCTAATACTGTATCTGAAGTCTCTTTTATATAGACCTTAGTGATCCCCTAATACTGTATCTGAAGTCTCTTTTATATAGACCTTAGTGGTCCCCTAATACTGTATCTGAAGTCTCTTTTATATAGACCTTAGTGATCCCCTAATACTGTATCTGAAGTCTCTTTTATATAGACCTTAGTGGTCCCCTAATACTGTATCTGAAGTCTCTTTTATATAGACCTTAGTGGTCCCCTAATACTGTATCTGAAGTCTCTTTTGGCCTCGACCAACTGCCACTTTGCTCGTTTGAAAGCCATGATGTCTCTCTCTCTCTCATGGGGGGGCCAAATTCTCTGGGTGGGCAAAGCAGAGAAAGGGGAGGTAACCTTTCTTCTTATGACCTCATAAGGAGAAGATTCCTGATTGGTCCATCTGAGCTTTCATTTTCTCAAAGGCAGAGCAGGATACCCAGGGCTCGGTTTACACCTATCACCATTTCTAGCCACTGGGGGACCATAGGCAGGCTGGGGGAACTCATATTAATGTTAAAAAACCTCATAAAGTGAAATTTCCATGCCATGGGACCTTTTTAAGAATGATTTCAGTGCCGTTCTTTTCTCAAAGAAAATCTTAACTCCAAGTCTTCCAGAAGACAACCATAAGCCCGCCCACCGACTCTATACATGATGCGATTGGCCTGACTAGTTTGGTTTTTCCAGCTCGCAAGTCAACGGAGAGTGCCTAGACCCCCCCTGGCTGCAAATTTGCTGCCGCTAGGGTGTGTCTAGATTTCTAGGCTAGAACTTCTGGGGACAATGAACACAAAACAATTTGTGTGATTGTGGGTGTTATTAATTTCAAACCTGTGCTGAAATGATTAGTCAATTAATCAAGTTGATTAGTTGATCAACCGTTAATTGACAACAAGTAGGTGAGGTAGTCACTAAGGCCATACACCTATACAGTTAATCCACATGTATGTTTAACATGAAAATATGATTTATAAAATCATGCCAGCAATTATTATTATAATTGTTATTATTATTATTATTATTATATAATAGCTTGGTATTCAATGCAAAAAAGGCTTTAGGCCGCCCTACATGTTATGGTAGGCCCAGTTTAATATGCAACTTCATTTTATACAATATATATAGTAGGGGGTAAGAACGCAAACAAATTAAAGCAATTAAACCTGCCTGTAACGAATCATTGCACAGTATAAATATTTATTGCATGAACCAACAACATGTATATGACAAGACATATGTTGCTAGATGGGACAACCGTATAAACTGAAAATAATTCAACTGAAATAATTGACATATTTGAATGTACTTTTGGTGGAAGCTGGCTCTTCTTTAAGCATTGCATTTTAAATGACTTGATTTTTTTAGTTTTTTTTGAGGGTATTTAATAAGTAGTAAATGGTTACCATGATTGAAAGAAATCCTTTGACTTAATATCAGGGAAAGATGCTAAACATTCTGTGTGCATTTATGTGTTCAGGCAACAACTGCAGGAGCTGCGTCTGAAGCAGGAGCAGAAGGACCAGAGGGGAGGCCGGAGGAAAGACTTGCAGGGGGAGACGGCGGGGGAGAGAGTCAAACCACGACTACGAGCACAAACACAACCCCCCAGCTCAAACTGGGACTGGGAGCTGCAGCTGGTGAGTCTCACGGTGTCATTACAGAAGCAGTGTCCACGTGAAACCACAAGAGGGCGTCAAACAGCCTCCATTTTATGATGAATGCTTCACATTCTGGCTGACCCCTTTTGAGTAAATCAGCTGCATAATCAAGCATAATTAAGCAGCATGGTGGCCCAGTGGTTAGCATTGTGGCCTCACAGCAAGAAGGTTCTGTGTTCGAATCCAGGTCGTTCCGGGCCTTTGTGTGGAGTTTGCACGTTCTCCCCATGTTTGCGTGGGTTTCCTCTGAGTGCTCCGGTTTCCCCCACCATCAAAAACATGGACTAGGTTCTCCAGGCAGTGCCCTTGATCAAGGCACTGGCTCAGATCTGGAGTTGGTCCCCGGGCTGCCCACTGCTCCCTTGAGGGATGGGTTAAATGCAGAGAATGAATTTCGCTACATGGATGTGTATGTGACAAATAAAGTACCTTTACCTTACCTTTAGCTAGATTAGATTAACCCTGCAGATTATTTTTTATCAGAAGTCTCTCATTTCAAATTCAAATATCTTTTATTGTGAAGACGGGAAAAACAAACAGTGTTATCCCGCGACAGAAATTATCCCGCGACAGAAATTGCTAATACATTGTAATATATAATAACAACAAATTTAATCAAATGTGTCTCAGCCATCTCTGTCCAGTGTGGCGGTGCATCCTGAAGCAGCAGAAGTCCGGGAGGAGAAGCAGGAGCAGCTGCTGGAGGAGGAGGACACAGACATGGAGGAGCAGGAGCGGGTCAACGCGTTGCTCCAGAGGAAGAAACTACTGCAGGACCTGGGGGTGGTGGAGCAGATCCACCAGCTGCTGCAGGGCTGCACAGACGCAGGGGGAGTCCTGCAGGACGCCTGCACCCAGCAGCAGAGGCAGGCTCATCAGAGACAACAGACTAAGGTGAGACCAAATTACAGGTACTGTGTTCCCCCTGAATGCTTCATTAAACCGCCAACATGAACGCACAAATAACAGTTTGTGGTCTCAATTTTCACTCGTTTGTTGGTAGTTAAATGATAATAATTGTGCTTACTTTAGCCTCCAGTCACTCTGTTTTCTTTTATTTCAGTTGGACTCTTTGGCACAGTTTTCCCAGAGGACAAAGCAGCAGCAGCCACCCCACACACAGATGTCATGGCAGGTAGAGACACAGGACAACAATCAAAATAATCCCATATTTTGTTGCCAAATCTGTTTTTTGTTTTTTTTATGAAAGAAATTAAGAATGTAAATTTGAAAAATTAATTAAAAAAAAAAATCGATTCAGATTCAGTTCATTCTAAAACTTCCTAATATGATGTTTTCTCTCATTGTTTAACAGTTTCACACTTAATTACTAACCAGGGCTACAGATTTTTTATTATTAATAAATCAGATTATTATTTTTCTTAATTAATCGAGCTTCCTATAAAATGTTAAAGAATAGTGAAAAAAATGTAATTCGCAATGTGTTCAGTTTGCTTTTGTCCCAACCAACTAAGACTCAAACATTCAATTCACTGTCATAACAGACAAAGAAAACAAGCAAATTCTCCCTTTTGAGGAGCTGAAATCAGAGAATATTGGCCTGAAAAATGACTGAAGGGATTAGTCGATTGTCGATTGACAAATCAATGAATCAGCTAACCAATGCAGCTTGTAACACCTATTACTATTTGAGTTGTGTAGGATTATGTATGTATGTAGAGTAATGTTTTAAAAAGAAAAAATGTATGTTCTCCCAGAGGCCGAGTGGTGCATGCTGCACTTCCAAAATTGTTGGTGTTAGACTCTGAAAGTATTCAGATATAAACATTCATAGTTAATTTAAATAAAACATTAATTATAATTTAAAAAAAAACAGGTGTTTTGACGACCTGCTCCGGAGCTGTAGCAGCTCTATAAACGGATAAACGGCAGACGAATCATAATATTAAGAATGAAAACGTATTAACGGATTAGATTTTGGGTCATTGTCACTGATTGTAGAACGCTCAAGCCGTTCCAGTGAAGGGCCTGGTGCTATGTACTGTATCACTGATCATTTTTGCAGCACTAATGAAACATTGTGAAGTACAATCTAACTGACATAGTATATAGTCATATAGCATAGTATCTTCTCTGTTCTGCAGCACATCCAATCCCAGATGGCTCAGCAGCGCCTGCTCCGGCCCCCGATGGACCAGAGGAGCCTGATCACGACGGAGCTCGAGAGCTACAACAGAGCGGCAGAATTACACAGGACCATCAGCTCCCAGCGGATACACTGGCCAGGTAAACACTTCTCCGCACTCGGCATGCTGGGATTTGACTCAAGTGACCTCAACACTGCAGCTAAAGGCGAGTAAACTCAATCTTTAATATCTTTGGATTTGAGGAATTACTGTACAAGTTGCTTTGGGCTTCTTTTTTGTTCAACTGCGCAATCAGTATTTCGCTTCTGTTTTGACTCCGTTTATTTCTTACCAAACACTTAATGCTGTGTGTTCTACTATATTCTAAAAAGAAAACAAAACTGGCTTGTGATTAAAAATACTTTATCACAAAAATGACCTCATACAGTTAAATTAGCTTTAAGTGTGAGGAAATAGCACTCAGTACTTACCGTTTGAATTCCTTACTGTGTCCATCATATCCATCACACAAAGTTGAGCTATTCCACTTTAATAATTAGTGTGTACGCTTCATTTTGAGATAAATCATAATTCATCATTGTTATTATTACTATTAATGCATCGTTTTGTCTTGTTTTGCATAGCATAAGTAGAGTTGTGTGAATTTTTTAAATCACAAGTGAAGTTTCCAGAGAGCCACATTATTATTATTATTATTATTATTATTATTATTATTATTATTATTAAAACATAATTAAAAACAATTTGAGATATGAGCAACTTACTGTTAACCTTGTTATATTTTGGATATTAGTTTGTTGATGTTCTCATTGATATTTATATTTGCATTCTTTCCTACTTTGTAATGCCACTGCTGCACAATTTCCCTCGGGATAAATTAAGTTCTATCTTATCTTATCTTATCTTATCTTATCTTATCTTATCTTATCTTATCTTATCTTATCTTATCTTTCCTTGTCTTGTCTTGTCTTGTCTTGTCTTGTCTTGTCTTGTCTTGTCTTGTCTTGTCTAATCTTATCTTCTCTTCTCTTCTCTTCTCTTCTCTTATAAACGACAGGAAACACAATTCAACTTCCCAGCCTGATTTGTAGTCTGTTGATTTCCAGTTCTAGGTTTCAGATCTTGTCTCCGTTTCCTCCTCAGTCGGCGGCCCTTTGTCTGTCAAGCAGGATGCCAGGAGCAGCCTCTACACCGACGCCCGGTCCCGCCCCAGCATCCCCATCATAAACCCCGTCCCTAAAAGAGGCCTATGCTGCTCCTACATGTCCCACGACCCCGCGGCCCTGCAGAGCCTGCTCGTCATCTCCACTCGCGCCCCCCTGGTCAGGAGGCCTGGCTTCTCTCACATGGGCCGCAACGCCTCCCGCAGAGCCCCCCAGCAGCACGGGAAGGGCCAGTGAGGAGCCGGCCAGATTCCAACCACCATAGACACACGGGACCTGAGGAGAACTGGAGGTGGAGAGGATTTTAAACTGTGAACACACTGAGAAACACACGGTGCCTATGAGGAATACCTCATGTTTTATATCTGGACTCCTGCAGTTTACTCTGCTTGCCACTATATAACCTGCAGCACTGCAGAAAGAAATCCACCATCATGGGTTTTTTACCTTTTTCTACCCACTGTGTGTGCTCACTTATGTGTAATGCTTTGCTCCGGGGATGAATTATCTCCAACAAACCTCACCGGTTTGACAGTGCCAAAATAAAAGCAGACAAGGCTGATTTAACACCACATGGCATGCGTGATCCAAATCCCCTGAAGAAAATCTAATAAACTGGCTGATTATTGGGAGTTGATGTGAGCTGAAGCTGACTCAGTGAATATTAAGGTATAATTAATTAAGATTAAACCCCTATTTGAAGATAAACTGAGGGATATTAATAAAAGAAAGGCCTCCTGCTTCTTCACTCAAGGAAATGTTTGTGCAGTCAAATATTGAAAATCTATTTTTTTTTCTTTTGCACTGATGGTCAATAAAATATCTTTTTTAAATGTGATTTTGTTTCATCATCTTCATTGAAGATTGATTTTTTTTCATTCAATTTTACAACAAAAACGATTCAAGCTATTTTTTTATGGTTTCATTTTTTTTTTTATATATATATATATATATATATATATATATTTTTTTTATATATATATATATATACATAGGTTTTTATTATTTAGTTTTTACATCAGTGACTTACAGAATTAAGTTCGCTCTGTGTGGTTTGATCTGGAAGCTCTTCAGTGAGAGTTAAAGAGGATATCTCTGCATCCGGGTTCTTTTGTTTTGGTCGCAGACTGAAAACAGAAAAAGACTAAATTCTATTCCAAAGTAGTTATAGGAAAATAAATTGTGCACTGTAAGTGTGCAGAAAAATATAATTGTAGTTCTATGTAAAATCGGTATCGTGCAATAGAAAGAACATGAAATGTCTGATCTTAATCTTAACTAAACTAAACTCATCGATAGGTTTCGGTCGAGGGAGATCTTACTAACCCTCCTGTTGTCCTCGTTTTCAAAGTTTCTACATCAGAAATTTGGATTTCTTTCAAACCAAATTGCCCAAAAGTAACACAGATGGTTCCATAAAACGCTCTTCACAAGTAAAGGTAAGGAACAGTTCAATACTATCGTTGACTTTTGGGTGTTTTAATCAATTTTTGACTGAATTTTGACAGTCTGTGATTATCCATAAACATCCCATGATCTTAACTACCAGTCATAATAATGTATACTTTCTGCATTTTTTTAACTCTAAAATGAGATAAAATGTCATAAAGGATACATGTTTATTGACTCTAAAATCCAAAATGAGTTTAAAAATAGTGGTAACAAGTTGGTGTAAGTGTATACTGGTGGCAGTGGGGGGGAAAAGCGCAGAAAACGTTGAAAACCCGAGGGTAAAGCAAGGCCTCGCTGAAGACTTGTTTGATTCTTTTTTTTTTTTAACTGAAATATTACAAAAACACAACAGATGGTAGACAGAAACTCACACGGCCTAAATAGATGTATTATTATAATAACAATTAGGAATGATTATTATCTGACATCCAGAATAAAAGATGGGCCTAAATTGCTTTGATTTAAGAGAAGTTCAAACTTTGATTCCTAATTTCTCATGAACGTATTTTATTTTTTCTCCAACATTTTAACATTTTAAGGACAGCCACTTTGGAGGCCAGACAAAAAAAAAAATCAAAAGCGGAGGATGAATGTGTTGCCTTTCAGGAATTTATGGTTTTATGGTTTTATTGCGTCTATAAATGTCGGAAATCCTCGTTTGTTGGTGGAAATCTCCAGATGTCCACTGAAAAAAAGACCATTCTTAAACTAAACTAAACGGAAGTAAGACATTAGAAATAAGAAGAAGACGACGAAGAAATAATGCGTTTTAAAAGAAATAAAGAAATGAACGGTTTTCAATAATTCATTTGGCTGTGCTAGGACGTCCTGATTATCTTAATAGAAAAGTTGGTGAACAATGTGCAGTTTCAAGTCTTAGTGACCTTAAAATCCCCCTCAGGACTGCAGTCAGCCGAACACCATCTCCATCTGTGGCCTGTATGGGAAAATGTCAAATGGATCTGCAGTGACTGAAGGAAAACCCTCCATTTATGAGAGACCATAATAGTCTTTAATTCACAAATCTTTTTATTTTTTAGCCTGGAATAATTTGATTTAAGAAGAAAATACGACGAATCATGGCGTGTTTGAGGCTTTGGGATGACACGATTAGGCTTCGTAGGTGCGTATTGTGAACAAATGTGGAGGAAGTAGATCACTCCAGGTTTAATATTTAGCAGAATTGAAGCTAAAAATCCTCTAACATCCTCTGATGAAAACTCTTACATAACTGGGTAGCACTACACTTGTGATTAGAGGACAATAAGAAGCTGCACAGACCTTTTTCTAGTGAGCTGGATCAGAACCAAGCGCACACGGAACAAGCTCTCAGTCTCAGAATACTCTCTCATTTCAGCATCTTTACACTTTCCCCTTTTTAATCCAGCGTTAAAGTCAACCATCTCGGGCTTCGGATGAAATAAAGATGGCGATGAGAAAGCATGTCTAAAGCACACACACACAAAAAAGGCTGCTGTTTATGAAAATTTACAACTTTGCCATGGAAGTTTACGACTCGCCCGGCTCCGGGATTGGTTGCTGGCGGTCATGTGGGCAGCAGGAATGGGAACTTATTTCCCATGAGGTTATATTGCAGCTGCTGTTTTCCACCGCTCGTTCACTTACCACTGGTAACACAACCATTTTTTTTTTTCTTGGCTCTGTGTTTATGCAATACGCGAATACGCAAGTGTGGCTGCGAGACGCGGTGAACGTGCGTAATTTAGTTTTCACCCAAAATGGGCGATGGAGCCTCCGCGAGGTGCTTCACTGTGTGCGCCATGTTAATGTGGCTGTACTTGTGTGTAGCTATATGTTCTTGAAAATGAGGGATCATCACACTGCTGGATGGTGGGATTACTTTCAATGAAATCACTTGAACAAAGTGGGGGATTTTTTTGGGGGGAAAGGACTGGAGAAGGAGGCGAGACGAGTCTTCTTCTGCGGAGTGGCACCCTGCACACAGGAAATGATGGATTATCAACAAAGGTAAGGGCACCATGTTTCTAATATGCCAGCGATTAACTCCAGCAGCACCAAGTGCGCCGCTGCAGCTCTGTTGTGGCTAAGCTGTCACTGTAGGCCTGGTGTTTATATTACTGCGAATGGGAAGATCGGTCTTAAATAAATGGCAATTATCCAAAGCTTCCTCTTCTTCCATCTTTTCTCAACGCTGTGCGATATTCCCAACCAGTTGCTGGTGCGTGTTTAACCCGTTGCGCGCTGCAGCTACAGACCCGCTATATCTGCGCTAAAATGTGTGAACAAGAACCCTAGATGTTGCGAGTTTGAGGCCTTTTAACGATGTTCTATAATCAGGAGTGATTTCTGCTGTAAACCAGACTGATGTGACTGTGGTGGTGATGATGATGATGATGATGATGGTGGTGGCGATGATGATGGGCATACAGGCCCCATGCTACCGCTCAGACGCGCTTTTCTTAAAAATCAGCTAAATCTATCCACCTTCTACTCTTCTGATGGATTTAATTCTATTTTATGCTGTTCGATATTGTTTAATTTTATTGTTTTATTCTGAAACAGGAGTCAGAAATGCTTTCAGGTTGACATTGCGCCGCCTCGTTTTTTTTTACATCTTAATCTTTTATACTTTTGGACAAATATTTGTTCATATTGAGGCAAATTTGTGATTTTTGCCAAAACTGTGAAGTCAGTAATGACCACGTCAAACCCATTTTTGGATTTCCGGCGCCTCTGCAGCACTTTTCTGTGTCTGTCGTGTTTGATACTGCAGCTTTAAAACCCCTGGTATAAGATCAGATCTTGTAAAAATAAATAAATGGAATATTCTTTCTTTTTTTTCTTTTTATGTACAGTTTTATAATCTGTGGGCTTGTTTGTTTGCACTTTCCAAACGTCCAGCAGCTGCATGGCTGCGGCCTGTTAAAGAGGCGTTTACTTACTGAAGCCAGACATTTAAGATGTTTTAATTAACACGTTTACATCAACATTATTTCTAAACCGATATGATCAAAATAAAAAAAATAAAAGATTTACCTCAGGAGCGAACTGGATCTTAAATGAAAGCAAAGACGAAAAACTGGATGATATATATGTATGGATATAAGTTAACATCCTACAAACATGTTTTTCTTTCTAATTCATTCAAAACACTAATACATTTAAAATGCACATTATTTTATCAACAGTTTATTTTTTCGTTATTTTTATTCATTCATTATTTAATAGGGGGACTTTCCCAAAAGCGGAAGCTAATTAAAAAGCTAGAAATTGTCTTTATGGAATCATAAACATCATAAATATAAATTATAACATATAATTTAACAAATGTAGATAGTAGTAGGCTATTTCTTTTGCAAGAAAATATTGTAAAATCGCAAAATTAACTATGAAAAGGGTTTTTCACTGCAGAAAGCCAGTTCATTTGAAGGTTATTGATAATACTAAGCACCTAATTGATACATAATGAACATAATAGCTACGAATAGTTAAATAACGATAATAATAATAATAATAATAATAGTAAGTTACACTTAATTGATCAGCTTAATTATTTCTAAATACAGTCATTGAAAGGTGACTGAATGATGATTCAGACTTGTTTCACACATTGATACTCACACAGCTTTAAACAAATTAGGAACTAGTTTCCCCTGTATGACGCCGGGTGAGGAAGATGATGATGACGAGGATGAAGGTGATGATCTGTGTGGAAGCGCGTGTCCTCCCTCGTGCCCTCTGCACGTCTTCATGGACTTCATTCCCAGTTGGTGTTGAATCAGAAATCTGGACGAGCTCACATCTGTATAATAATAAAAAGAAAACATCAACATTATCAGTGACGCTTTAATTTCTGCGTGGATTTGGATGAATTGATACTGATCATTAGGACCGCTGGCAGCTGCTGTTGAGAGTGCAGTGTTTGATTCGTGGGTTTATTAGTTCTTGGATGATTTACCAAGATGGAAATGAAGGTTAGAGGAAAAGGAGGAAAGAGAGGGAGCCGGTAATCTGTGCGTAAATGGAAATAATCCGCAAGCGTTGTTTTCATTTCGTTTCAATGTTGTTCTTTCTTGTCTTTTCTTTTTGCACTGTGTGTGTGTGTGTGTGTGTGTGTGTGAGAGAGAGAGAGAGAGAGAGAGAGAGAGAGAGAGAGACAGAGAGGGAGAGTTTGGGCACGCGTGCTTGTTCTTAACGGCGAGGGAGAAGTCCGTCTGCCTTATTGGACTGTATTTGCATGAAACGAAGTTATTATACAAACAGTTGTTCTATATGTTGTTTTGGTTTGGTGTATATGTGTTCCTGTGAGTCGCAGCCTCTCTCTGAGTGCGTGCGTGAGCGTGCGTAAAGACCGACAGGCTCGAGCGCTTCATTTCGATTCACCGGGGACCCCTGCGCGCAACAAGAGCCCCCCCATGGGTACAATAGTGCAAGCGCAGACGGCGGTGATTGGCCAGAGGTTGATCAGATGGTACACTTCCCCTCTGTGTTCAGTGGCACCTCACAACCCCCCCTTTCAGCAAAAACCAAATCTCGGATAAAGTAATGGCAAAACCACTTGGACTATAAAAGACAACAAATCATATTCCTCCGGAGTATATACACCCCGTTGTCCACCCAATGAGTTCCTATTTTGTTAACTCTACTTTTCCCGTGTCTCTGCCGGGAGGACAGGACTCTCTCCTGGGTCAGATACCGTTATATTCCTCGGGATACACCGATCCGTTAAGACACTACTCCAGCGCGGCCACATATGGAGCGGCCAACATGCAGGAGAAGGTTTACCCGGGGTCCTACTACCAGCAGACGGGCGCAGCGGCCGCGGCCATCTACGGAAGGGCCAGCGGCGGAGCGCCCTGCGACTACAACCCGGTCGGGACTTTCTACAAGGACGCGGAGGGCTCGTGCGCTTTCTCGAGCCGCGACGACCAGCCGCTGTTTGTCAGTCAGGAGCAGCGCAAAGCGGAGTGCCCGGAGCAGGCTGTCAGCATGAGCAGCAGCATCGACGACAAGTCCTCCACGCTGATCTACCCGTGGATGCAGAGGATGAACGCCTGCTCCGCCGGTGAGTACACACCTTTAACTCTGTTGTTGTCACGCAGCCTGAAGGTAACGAGAGTCCTGCTCTCTGCGAGCATCCTGAGCCTCACAGAGTGACGTTACCTGTCAGATGCGGAGAGCTTCGTACTCGCGCTGATATGTAATCTACTTAACGTTTAGAAACAGGAACAGAAAATAATTGCGCGATTACAGAGCCGAAAGTAGAGTTTGAGATTATTGTGATTGCGCACACGGATCTTCATGCGCCCTCAGGGCTTTGGCTGCTACATCATCACCACATACATACACGACCGCACGCGCACACACGCACGCACACACACACACAGACTTGGCCTACACCACCCAAGCTGCAACTTAAAGCTCTTTAGTGTCATGGCATCTTCGGAATGGGTCTTTTTTATCAGTTTAAATATTGCAGAGACACTTTCAGCAGCGATTAAATGTCCAGGCCTAGCATCTCAAAAACAAGACGCTATATAAGCTTTGTGCGTCAGTGCGCAGTCTGACTCGGACTGTACATCCTTACTGTAATGTTAAAGAACAATATATTGCTGTCGTAAAGGAGAAAACACACCATGGGGGCACTTTTACGCACTACGCAGGCTACAGCCTATTGTAGCCTACATTAAAGACATCATTTAGAAGTTGTTTTTTTAAGAATAAAATGTAGTATACAAGTAATTCTAAACTCACTATAAGACGTGTCATATGCATAATTATTGGAAATATAGTGACATTATAGAATAGATTAAAACAAAAATGAATACAAGCTTGAGTGCCATTTGCGCACCTTTTTTAGGAAGAGGTGTAATAATAGGCTATAGGGAACATTTAAAAAGAAATACCCACGTTAAAGTACAGTTTATTACTATATCATAATTCCCTACTTTATAAACAACAAAATATAATATTTGAATGTTATAAGAGTGTGATTTGGAGCTAAATTACCACTTTATTGTATTTTTTCAGACACACCACTACAGATTTCGAGTGCACTCTCAGGTAGATTTTTCTCCTACACTTTGGAAATTCACTCGAGACAAACATTTAATTAATAATTCATGATTTTTTGTTTTTATTTTTGTTCCAGGTCCATTTGGAAACAGTGGCCGCAGGGGCCGACAGACCTACACCCGCTACCAGACTCTGGAGCTGGAGAAGGAGTTCCACTTTAACCGCTACTTGACAAGGAGGCGCCGGATAGAGATCTCCCACGCCCTGTGTCTGACGGAGAGACAGATCAAAATCTGGTTTCAGAACCGCAGGATGAAGTGGAAAAAGGAGAACAAACTCCTCAATCCCTCAAAGACACCCGAGGAGGAGGAGGAGCAGGCGGACAAGAAGAGCTAAAAGGACACTGAATAAAAAGGCATGTGTGTGTGTGTGTGTGCGCACACTCCCAACATAAAATGGTGTATTATTTCTTTGTAGATAAAGTGCTGCAAATCCCCAGTTAGAGACGTGTAGAACGATAGACTTTATTTCAGTATCTGCACGGTGATGATGTCTGCATTAGAGGTTAAAATCAGGTCCTCCTCTGTTCGTCCTTGTGCTGTGTTTTTATTTAGGGGACTATGCAAAAATCCGCCAAAATGTATATACTTTTTAGTGTTTTAGTTTTTGACAATGTTGTTACCTCATTATCGTAGGCCTACTGAGTTTTGTTATTGTTATTTTTATGACATTAAAAGAGGCTTTTTGTGTTTTACTGAACATCTTGTGGTGTTAGTTGTTCTATAGTCCAATAGTCCTTTAGGCTTGTTGTGCCATCGACTCTTCAATCTGTACAGACTCGAAATGTTACATGTTATTTATTGTTGTTCACCTTGTGTTCAATGCACCTCTGGATATTGTGTGCAATATTTTGTTTAGGAAATTGTACATAGAAATAAAGGCTTTTTGATGTATATTGGAAAATCTTGTGGCGTCATTTCTGCTTAAAAAATGTTTTTTTTCTTATTATTATTAACAGCAGTAGTACTTATATTATTATAGGGTACTGATCTGCTTCTGGAGTCGCAATAAACCTATCAAATAAGCCTTTAAATTCACATAAAACCTGCGAAAAGATTAAAATAATTTCCACTTTGACACTCTAAACACGTTAAACTGACGGCAGTGTGGCTGATAAGTCTCTGTTATGTGCTACCTGAGCCTTTTGTGGCCTATATTATCAGCGCGTTACATAAATGATGGATGAGTTCAGGGGCCTGACAGCGCGTCCCGGCGGGGCACTACCGCCTCTGTCCGGAAGATGGCGCTCTCTGCCTGCGCGGGTCTCGGGGCGCAGCGGGGAGGCACCATTGACTGGAGCCTAACGACCATTATTTCGTCATCATTTGTAACCATGGAGCATGAATTACCTCTTGAAGTCATCAGTGAGGATTTACGACTGGTCAACAAAGGCACGTGATTCCCGAACGCTCTCCCATATTTGGCCGCATACCTGGCAAAGTACAGTAGGGCTTCATTGCTTATAATTCATGATTGCATCCATAAATCGTGCAAGCACACAGGATTATAGCGACAAAGATCTACAAATCGAGGCTTTAAAAATCCAAGCAAATGAGCTCTTACTTTGTAAACTCGTTCTCAGGGCGCTATCCAAATGGCTCCGACTATCAGTTACTAAATTATGGGACTAACGGCGCTGTGAGCGGCTCCTTCAGAGACCCTGGCACCATGCACTCCGGGTCTTTCGGCTACAACTACAATGGCATGGACCTAACCGTGAACCGCACCAACACCGGCAGCCACTTCGGGGCCGTGAGAGAGGATGCCCGGGGATTCGCGCCAGACGCCCGCTACAGACAGACACCCAACTGCTCGCTCTCATCTCCAGAGCCGGTGCCGCCGTCGTGCGCCACGGCAAATCGGGAGCCCCTGGAACTAAAAAGCCCCTCTCCTCCTTCTGACCGGAGCTCGACCTCGAGCGGCAACAATCTCAACTCTAACAACAACGCTCATTTCTCGGAGATAGAGGACACCACCGTCGCATCAGAGACCGAGGAAGGCGCACACAGCAGCGGCGGCTCCAGCTCGGCTCCTCGGGCGCAGCAGCAGCAGCAGCACCAAGACCCCAGCGCCACCTCCTCCACTCCCACATCAAACGACTGCCAATCGCCACAAATATTCCCCTGGATGCGGAAACTGCACATAAGCCATGGTATATTCATTTACACATCTAATAATATTTAGTTCCGAGGGATGTCAGCTGACGGTGTGCCATAAATCTGTCAAGTGTTGCACGAGTGGGCAGCTCGGTGTGGGTGATTGAAGAAAAAAAAAAAAATAGACGTTATTCGAAAAGTCTTTATGGGGTTGTTTGGGTTCAGGTTAACTGCCGCTGGAGCCTGAGAGATATAGGGTGGGTGGTGAAATGTGGATTTGAATGTGCAGAAGGCAGGCTGGCTGTCGGCAATCTAGCTGGAGATAAGAAAGGCAGTAATAACCGTGTGTGAGTGTTGTTATGTGTCGTGTTGGTTGCATGATTCCTCCCTGCTTCATTCCGTGTTGTGATCCCCAATGTGCATCCTCGTGGTGAAGCCAAATTTAAAAGTCTGGCAGTAAAAACCTTCCTCTTGTTGTTCTTGTTGGTGTTGTTGATGTTCAGTGCAGTTGCTAATTTTTCTGGATTTTCTGTAAAATTGTAGATATGACTGGACCTGATGGGAAAAGGGCCCGAACCGCGTACACCCGGTACCAGACGCTAGAGCTGGAGAAAGAGTTTCACTTCAATAGGTACCTAACCAGGCGGCGGAGGATAGAGATAGCCCACGCCCTGTGTCTTTCCGAAAGACAGATCAAAATCTGGTTTCAGAACCGCAGGATGAAGTGGAAGAAGGACAATAAACTGAAAAGCATGAGTCTTGTAACAGGAGGCAGCGCCTTCCACAACTGAATAACTTTTTGGGGGAGAGTAAAAAAAAAAAGAAATAAAAAAATAATAATAATCATCGCTGGAAAAAAAAGAAAAGAAAAAAAGAAATACAAAAGAATCCATGAGTACTGTAAAGCTATTTGAAAGCGCAGCACCTTGCAGCATGCTATTGTGATAGAAAAAGAAGTATTCTGTCGTCTTAAAAATGCCATTTCTAGTTTCCTGTTGTTGTTCTATGATAGCTTAGATGTCCTATTTGGAAAAATAAGATGTAAATATTATTGGGGGTATTGACTGTTCATTGCTTTTTGCTCTCTCTCTCTCTCTCTCTCTCTCTGTTTCTCTCTCTCTCTTGAAGGTGTTTCAACTTGAGCTCTTTATTGTGACTTCTTGACGGTCTAACAGGAGTAAATTCAATGTACAGTTAAAAGAAAAAAAGTTTCCAAACCATATGCTGCTCTTCATTGAATGTAAACCTGATGTACTCCGGGGCCATTCAAAGCGCTTTAGTGTAAGTTTTACTGCTATTTTCGATGGTTATCTTGTGGCCAGATCCATAAAGTTTCAAGCCAACGTGTAGCTTTAGGATATTGTGTTATTATTATTATTATTATTATTATAATTATTAATAATATTGTTTAGAATAATTATGAGCAATGCAAATGTATTCAACCTGTCAATGTGATGAATTTTTAGTGCAAAGGTTATTCTGTGGATAGGCAGTGATGTAAGCTTTTTTCGCCAATAAGCTTTTTGTATTTGTAAGTGAACTCATAGCGCTTGGAAATAAAAGTTTCTCTCAATCGCTCTGTCTCGACTGTATTATCAATAGGAAGAAATACAAAATTCAGGTCAGGTTATTGTTTTTTTCTCTCTCAAAGCAGCTGCGTAACAACTTCTGGGTCGCTTTTGACCCGATTTAAACTCCTGATTAACTTGTTAGAAGTATACAAGTGTCACAAGAACAACAACGTTTTTTTTTTCTTTACCTCTTTGCAGCAGAGAAATAACAGAAATATCTTAACTTTTGGTTATTCAAACTTACCTCCTCTGACTCTTCTGCAGCGAGATGCGTGTTTGCCATGTGGGAAATATGTTGGTGATAAAATCCCCCCCAAACACAAAGTGGCTTTGGCTTACAGGTATATAAGCAAGGCTGAAGTTGGTAAAAAATCCCCCCTTACCAAAGATTGTATAGACCTATATTACTTACAGACTGTGAAAAGTCACGTGAGGTCCATAAAGTTGGTTTTATGGTTTTGGGGAGTAGACAATGTACTATATAATTCACAACCTTGAATGAAAGTGACGGCTTAACTGCATGGATGGGACTGGAACGGCTGGACTGAAGGAAAGAAGTAGTGACCAGTTATATTAAGTTAGTCTAAGCTGCTGGGGAATTTGGAAAACAGGTTTCTATAAAAACAAGAAAGAAATATTGTGGCTGCTAGAAATTTTATTTTAAAATGTCAGATTTAAGTTCCTGCTTTATTGTAACCATAACTGCTGCTACAATTTCAGTAAAACAAGTCAGATATCTTCCACATTTCTCCACCGCAGAAGAACTCCAATTATATGACACTTTTTAATCTTTTGTTAGAATTAAAATGTCAAAACGTATTCTGTTTTGGGGGGTGAAAAAAAGGCTTTAAAGCCCTGTGTTTCTGCCCAACAGTGTCCAGTGTTCATCAGGGGTTCTCGTATTAAAATATATATGAGAAAGAAGAAAAGTGATTCAATTTGTAAACACAAAAATGTTTTGTGGAAGAAAAAAAAAACACGCACAGAATGTCATTATTTAGACTTTAAGACTATTTGGAGGCTTTATGCAACGAACTTGAGCGAAGTCCTGAAGCGATTTATTCCGATCTGTCACGAAGTCACCGAGCGGCCAAAGGTGAAGTCTCGGACAACCATGAGCTGGACGCAGGCTCCACTGACTTAACATAAAGAAATTTGCAGGCTATATGTCTGCTTCCCCCCCACACCCCCCTTATTAAACCTAATGACATTATCTCCAGAAAACTAAAAGATTATATGAGACGTGCAATATTTTCAAAGTCTTTTCAAACTCATTTCAGGTACAAAAAAAAAAAAAAACATAATAAAAAAGTTAAAACCAGTGGTGGGCTATATGTGTCCCAGACATTTTCCTCATATTCATAACTATTAAGTGGCAATTTAACCAGCGTAATGAGTATTGCATATTGATAGGGGTAATCTGTACCCGGATCCCATGAATAATTCATGGCGGCGGGGATCATCGCTGGGTCAGGAGACGATCTGCAGCCGCAGATGCTCCAGGAGGAGGAAGCGCACTGCTGCCACACTTTGCCCTGTCACGATGGAAAAAAAAAAAAGTCTGTGTTTTGCACTCGAGATAATATGCTTAAATGTTTCTATTTCTAATATATTTCAAATATAAGATACTGCGGTTTTTGGTGATAAATCACTGCAAAGACGCTGCGTAAATGGAACGGAATTTCCTCTTTTGTTTGCTCTCCTTTACAGCAAAGACTCGTCTGATAGTGTGTGTGAACGTGTGTTTTAGAAAGTGGTGCAAGATGTCCGGTGAATAATAAGCCACCCATAAAGCATTACAAACATATCTTTAACCGTATATGGGTTACCATTTTAATACTGAATCTATTTAAACACTGTTTACTGATGCAGCCGTGTCCTACGATTCAACGTAAATGAAGAAAATGTGTTTAATAATGAAAAAGGTTAAATGACTTCATGTAAATACAATTCTCGCCACATTGCACGTGGATATTAACGCATAACTACATGAAACAAAAGTCACTTAAATGTTTTTTTTTGGGGGGGGAGGCCAGTTTATCGTGTCATGGATGTTCAACATCTGGCAGGATGTGTGTGAGTGCAGAGAGGAGATGTGTAGTGCAGATGTTCTGCCAGCAGAGGGCGCCTCAGACCGGCCCCGGCTGATGATGGATGGGTTTTTATTTATTTTTTTCTCTCCCCCTGCTCAGGCTCTTCTTATCATGTGGAGCATGTAGAGCAGAACAGAGACACACCGTGTTTATTAGTTCTCTCTGTAGCTTTGTCCAGGCTGAGTGGGCGGAATAAACCTTTAATCCTGGACACTTTGAGCTGATAGTGAAAGCTGCCTTTTTGTTCAGGTTTGTCGAGCACGATGATCAGACAGATCAGAATTTCTTCTCACTTTAATTCAATTCAAGTCCTTTTTATTTCTAGTGTGAGATCACAACTGAAGTTATCTCAGGACAATTTACAGAGAGCAGGTCCAGGTCACACTCTAGACACACTTTATTATTCTGGAAAGCAGCTGAGTATATTAATAAGTGCTGAAGTACAATTTTGAGCTAGTTGTAGGCTAATTGTATTTCCATTTGGGATACTTTTTTTTATAGTCCACCATTTCAGAGGCAAGTTGTTATTCCACTACATTTATCTGCAGCCTGTTACTTTTCAGATTAAGACTGTACGTTTAAGAAAGAGGATACATTTATAATAGCCTACAATGAAACTGAATCCGGGAGACTTTGAGCTGAGAGGGAAACTCTCTTTGGAGGTGAAAGCTGCCTTTTTGTTCAGGTTGTTGAGTCTGATGATCAGACTGGCTTTCTTCTCACTTTATTATTCTGTAAAGCAGCTCAGTGTAACGTGTATTTAGTCAATATTGAGTATTGACTACTTGAGCATTTCCATTTTTTTACTTTTTACTTTTTAGTCCACTATTTCATAGACATCATTTATCTGACAGCCTGTTTCAGTAACTTTTCAGATTTACATTTTACATAAAAAAAGAGGATTCCTTTTTTTAAAGTTTAAAGATGAAACCAGTGGTTCACACACACTTTGTGGGTTGTGTAACCAGTTACAAAAAGTTGCTGAAAGTTCCACCAAAGAGACCAAAGATCCCCCCCCCCCCAAGACTTCTCAGATTGTTTTGTTTGAATAACAATAAGAGCCCCAAAGAGGTCAAATGATTCAATATATCACAAAACCACCAAAGATTAGAGAAAGCCTTTGGAGGGGCCTGTCCCCTAGTTTGGGAACCACTGAACTAAAATAGCAAACTGCAGCCTATTTAAAGTAGTTGAAACCATAGCTCCACCTCCAGCAGCTGAAACTGTGTATAATATAAGACTCTCA
Source organism: Perca flavescens (assembly GCF_004354835.1). NCBI lineage: Eukaryota > Metazoa > Chordata > Actinopteri > Perciformes > Percidae > Perca > Perca flavescens. Next base: position 5,905,027 of record NC_041351.1, read on the forward strand.
GAGGACATTGTTCTGCAGAACCAGTACTTTTACTTTTGATACGTGAAGTGGTTTGTTGCTAATACTTCTGTACTTTTCCTTAAGTAGAATTTTGAATGCAGGACTTTTTACATTGTGGTGTTGGTACTTTTGCTTAAATAAAGGTAAAATAAGGTGAATACTTCCTCCACCAGAGCCTGAAGAGAGATGAAACCAAATTATTTAAGGTCCTATAGTTGGAAAATAGGCTATCTGTCCAAATTGGATTTGTTTTTTTCAACATGCATTATAAATCCTTTTTAAGCATAATAACAACTTCTGGGATGAAAAGTTACAACTTCAGACATGGTGGATTAAACGGCTTTATTAAAGACTTATTAGCATTTATAACGGCAGACTTGATGGCTGATTAGAAAGTAATAAACCCAGAGTATTTCTAAATGGATAACCAACATGTATTACTACATTATTACCTAACGGACATGGCTGCACAATGGAATGGTAATGGATTTTTTCACAACCTGGCACCTGTGTTCCTGTGTATGCTTATAACGGATCTAAATGATTTAACATTAATAAAGCAGTTAATAGTAAGTTATAACCCCTTTATAAAGGGTGCCTCATTAGAAAGAGTTTCCTTACAGATGAGATGACGTTTTAAAAAGTAAAAGCTCTGCTTCCTTGAATAATATTATTATTTAAATGTTTAACTAATATGCACTTGTTGTCCTCCGGTTCAGTTTGCCTGTTTATAAAGCATAAAGTAGCCTCTTAATGATAACCCTTTTGTATGTTATATCGTTTGAGCCAACTTCATAAGTTGTTACCACTAGTTTTACACTTCTTTATGGAATCGATGGTGAATAAACGTCATTTACATGAAATGATCGGTCATTTTTCAGTAAAACGAGCAGAAATGAGGAATTATCTTGACTAATAGTTCAGGTCAGAGGAACATATGTTTATGGATGATCACAGATTTTCACCCGGGTAGACCACGAAAGTAGTGATCGTCGATTAGCGGATGGGACCAACCATGCTCTTTTTGGGAAATTTGGTTGAAAAGAAAGCCATATTTCTGATGGAGAAACTTTGAAAACACGAGGACAACATGCGGGTTACCAGTTTAAGGAGGCTGCAAGTTTCTGTCCCCGTGCAGCCAGAGGCTGACACCTATATGTCCCCTATATGTACCCTGTAGATCCGAATTTGTGTAAATATAGCAGCAGCCACAAATTCGTGTCTTGGGGAGTATGTAGGTGATGACACTTCACCTCGAGGGGAAGAAAACCACGAGGAGAAAACGCTCATTGATTTCTGTGTGTGTGTGTGTGTGTGTGTGTGTGTGAGTATATTTCATGGCAAATAATGCTGCACGTTTGGTGTTTTCTGTGTCTCGTAATGTGTGTTTTTGTGTTTTTGTATGGAGCGTTCACGCACAGAGCTGCAGGCCCTCACCAGAGTCCATACGAGATTTTAAGTCTTTCTTTTTCTCTCTCTTTTAGCCGCACATTGCCGGAGAACATGACATCTGTGAATGTTGCAGGACAAGCCCTTCAATGCGGGCCATTGTTCGGCACACCATTTATCTTCGTTTCGCTGCACTTCACTGGCCCGTTAGGTCGAGGAGGAGTTTTAGTTTTCCGGGAGAAATGTGAGGAGAGTTCCTCATCAAACGGCTCCAACAGGCTCCCAGCATACTGGAGACCGGAGAATCTGGTGAGAAGATGGAAAAAGTAAGTTGATTTGAATATTTATTTAGCTGTGATGATGATCATGGAAGTGAAGAGGCGAATACAGAGCGAGAGTTTGCATCTGATTTGAGGGAATCATCCGTTGACACTTTACTATCAGCATAAGGTGACGACAACCAGTAAATGAATTATTTATTACGCACTTTAATGGGGTTTTAAGCAGATATAAGTACATTTTAAGTGTTTATTGATGTACAGTGTCTGTCAGCAATGCGTTATAAAGTAGTTCTAAGTTAAAGTAGACTCTAAACTATTTCATTTACCCCCTTTGAGTGTTTATTAATGTGCAGTAGGCCTATGTGTAATTATAGCCTACATTCTCCCACTTATTTTACATTATTACAACAGCAACTTTATTTAAATTTTTATATTTTATATTAGGCCTATAATTACATTAATACACGATTACATCTGCTAATAACTACATTATAGTGTGTTAAAAACCAACCACATGTTACGTGTTTATATACTGTTTATAAAGTATTTATTAGTTAAAGTAGACTGTGAAGTTTTCTTAATGACTCTGATTTTGATTTTTCTGGATTATTCTGGTCTTGTGCCTTTTTTTTGTTGCACTTAAAACCTGTTTGTGTTTTTATTCAAACTGTATGTTAGTTATAGTTATTATGGTGTATTTATTTGCTTGATTGCTTATGTTAGCTGTGGGACTTTGCTTCTACTGTGGATTCAACTGGGTTTGAATTAATCCAGAGCCATAAATCCTCTCCTAGTGGACACGTGGTTTCTGTAGCTAATTGACAGGAGAGGTTTGTCAGCAGGCTGAACCGAGGGGTGGAGGAGGAGGTGAGGAAGAGGGAGGGAGGGGGGGGAGGGGGGGTGGGGGTGTACATGTCCATCACAGATCAGACAGGCAGCCTGAAGAGTGTGGAGCTCACCGTGGTGATGAAGACGGGATGTAAAGTGCAGCTCAGGGATATATTGTCATATGTGAATAATAACTGTCACACTGCAGCCGCACAGGGATCAAACATGAATTCATATTTACACTGTACACTAACTCATCATGTCAGTCTGCATCTTCATCTTCTTCCTCTTCTCCGGCTGCCTCATATATAACAGGAGGAGTTAGTGGTACTTATCAGGGGCGGAGCCAGACATTGTAAACATTCAGGGTTCAGCCCAGACCTGGGGGGGGGGGGACTTTTAGAATACAGTAGAATAGTCCTTATTGTTAAGAAATTATTGGTCATATCATTGATTCAATGTAATTTTGATTATGCATGTTCTGCTTGGTACTGTGGATTATCAGTTAAACTTAAAAATAGACTGCAAGTGATGCAAAATAATGTTATTCGCTACCTGTTAAATGCACCACCCCGGACTCATATTGGTAGAGATGCTTTTAAAAGGGTAGGGTTGCTGCCAGTTTGTGTTAGAGTGGAGCAGTTAAAGATTAATCATATGTTTAATGTTATAAATGGCTCTGCTCCCAAATATTTACATTCCCATATAAAAATGGTTCATACACAGCATAATCACAATACTCGGGCCAGTGTCCGTTCTTGTAAAGTGCCCAGAGTCAACAATGCAGCTAGAAGTTCTTTTTTTTATACAGGTATAACATTGTGGAATAATTTGCCACTTTCCCTCAAAATTATAAATACCAGGGGGGCTTTTAGATATAAAGTAAAGGTATTTTTATGGAACAGAGTAGCCAATATTTTTTAGTTAGAGTAGATTGATTATTTTATGTGATTTATGATTCTTTGATTTTAGAATGCTTTTAAACCTTGGATGATTTGTATTATATGTTATTGTTTTTGACCAGAAATAGGTCTTTGTTATGTGTTGTATGTTTTAACACCAAGGACCATGTTGGAAATAAGTGTTTACACTTTAACATGATATCCTTTGGATTATGTTGTTTGTTAAATCCAAAATAAATCAATCAATCAATCAATCAATTGTCATTGGACATGTACAGCGAGATTGAATGCAGTCCTACCAGTGCAAAACATCAGCAAAAGTGCAAAGCAGGTGAATAAATAAATATAAAAGAGCCTCTAAAAGTCACTATAAAATATGCAAAAGTGGTAGGTTTTAAAAAAGTAACTTCTAAAAATGGTTTCTGAGTCTGTTTGTTTGTATTTTAGTTGTCCTGAAAAACATCTGCCCGAGGGCAGCAGTTCAAACAGAGAGTATCCGGGGTGACATGGAGCTTTAAGTATGTTCTGGGCTTTTTTGGGGCATTTTTAGACCTTTATCGACAGGACAGCTGAAGAAATGAAAGGGGAGAGAGAGGGGGGATGGCATGCAGCAAAGGGGCGGAGGTCAGAGTCGAACCTGAGCCCACTGCATCGAGGAGTAAACCTCTATATATATTGGCGCCCGCTCTACCGACTGAGCTATCCGGGCGCCCTGTTCTGGGCTTTTTTGGGTCAGTGGGAACGGCAATATTTCCCCAGTAACAGAAAGTTTGCTCCATTAATTTGCTGCACACACTCAAAATTAAAGGAATTTTAAAACCCTAAAAGATTTTGGGGTTTTGATAAAACATTCGGGGCTGGAGCCCCAGAAGCCCCCCCCTCACAACACTTATTCCTGATTTTCCTTGTATTGATATAGTTTTTTTTGTTATAGCACTGTAGGCTATCAGAGAGAGTTATGGCACATATACGCAGTGGTGGAAGCAGTACTCGGGGCCTTTACGTAATTAAAAGTAGACATACAACAATCTAAAATGTACTTCATTACAAGTTTGTTTCCTTGTACCTGGGGGTCCCTGATGGGCGTCTGTAGCACACACAGAACCAGAGCTCAGACATGACCTGATGCAAGTTTAAGTAACCAAGTACTGTACTTCAGGGCATTTACTCGATTAAAAGTATAAATACAACAATCTAAGAACACTTGGTACTTACAAGTAAACGTCCTGATTTCAAAATGTTACAAAAGTATAATCAGCCAAACAATGTATCAAAAGTAAAAGAACTCATTATACAGAATTATATTCTGTTTTTATCACGACAACAAAGACTTTTTAATGTAGTTTGACAATGTGGAGCCAATTCGAGATAAATCAGGCTACTACTGAGTAGATTATTAATTTAGTACCGCATCATCTCATATGTTATGTAAAAGTAACTTAGTGTCAAATAAATGTAGTGGAGTAGAAGTAGGCTATAAAGTAGCAGAAAAGTAAATAAGAATATCAAAGTTGTACTAAATACAGTACTGATTGATATGCAGTGATTAGGGAGGAAACAATATTAGAAACCTCTCTCTGTATAATGTAATACAATTCAACACTACAGCCTCCATAAAGCAAAAAAGGACATTTCCAGAGCTTTAAGCTGCTTTGCATGGCCTTCATCAGCAGCATAGAGTAGTTGCGTTGCCACTGTGATACCATGAGATGGTCTGCCTGAGGTTTCTGCCTGTTAGAAGGAAGTTTTTCCTCACCGCTGTTGCACCAAATGCTTGCTCCAGCATGGGGAATTGTTGGGTCGTTGTTAATTATAGAGTGTGGTCTATCTGTAAAGTGGCCAGAGATAACTTCTGTTATGATTTGACACTATACATAACATTTAATGGAGAACTATTGAAACTATAGCCTATATGAAACCAACAGGATGTGAATGAAAGCTCCTGAAAATGTCCAGTAAGTGCAATTTATGCTAAGATTTATATATATATATATATATATATATATATATATATATATATATATATATATATATATATATATATATATATATATATATATATAGCTATATCTATCCATCTATATATATAGATATATATCTATATATAGCTATATCTATCTAGCCATCTATCTATCTATCTATCTATCTATCTATCTATATATATATATTTTTTTTTTTTTTGAACTGAGCATTCTGCATGGCGCATTGGACAGCATTAATTTCACTCACGTTTCCTTACTGAGGGGATATGCGTACATGTTTTGAGAGACATTTTACTCAATTTTATCTTTAAAATGAAATAAAATGTCTCACTCTGCAGCTTCTGAAACTTTTATTGTTGGACACCACATATAGATCTGGTTACTACTCCAATTGTCTCTGGGTCGACGGTCGCACGGCTCAGAGATCAAAGATGTTCATTTGCATTAATTGACGCTATACTCAGTTAAATATTACCTTTCAGAGCCAATCAAAGCGATCGAGCAAAACATGAAGATGAGACATCAAAGCACCGCCAATCGATCCACTGCAGCAGTCTGATGATGGCCACATGTAAACCAAACCAAGGCCTCATTAAGGAACTTCTGAATGGACGCCGCCGCTGCTGCTGCTGCTGCTGCTGACCACTGTCTGTCTCCTCTTTAGTGCTTTAAAATGACTCACTCACTTCAAATTAGAAACAAAAACAAAGAAAATCTCATTACTGACACAAGACGTAATGCACTTGGTATGTGAGTGTGTACAAAAAAAACAACTCCAGACTAAATACTGAATGCTTTCTTTTGCCGGAGTAATTCATGGCATCTCTGCTGGCATCTGTAGAAGGGATGTTTGAATGTCTTCTAAACGCACTTGGCCACGTTCCCAGGACAAAAATAAAGATGTCTGTGTGTTCATATAACTGTGAAAATACAGCTTAAAAAACTCGCAGTGTTTGGGTGATTTCAGTGGTGATGGGAGGCCGACCGTTTTCCCTTATCTAAATCCACTTAACATGGGCTTCAGTGCCAACATATTTCAGCCTTTTTCTTGCCTCTCTTGAGCCACCTTAAGGCTTTTAGCGTTTCCACGCTGCTGTAATTGCCATAAAGGTGTCGAAGTAGACATTTATCCGTATAGAAAAGCGTCTCTCTCTCTTTTTTCTTCTTTTTTTTTTTATCGCAAGGCTATTTCCATGTATGAAAGTGAGCTTGCATGATCAGCAGAAAGGGTTTTCTCTTGACACACACACACACACACACACACACATACACGCAGGCTGACATTGTGTGCTGTGTGCAGGGCGGTGTGAGCTGCAGAAACACTGTCCACTCTGCTTCACCCCACCGGCATGCAAAGCCACATCATCATCTAATGCGAGAGCTGCTGCTTTCTCTGCAGGATTATTCTAATATTGGGAAGGTTTTATTTTTTCTTCCAAAACAGAACTAACAAAAAAAAACAAAAACAAAGGTGAGAGGAAACCGGTGTGTGATTGTTTGCGCGAGGATGTGTTCCAGTGCGGGATGAATGTAGGTTGTGAAGGTAACGCAGCCGCGGACTGGCTTATGTGTCTTTATGATTTACGAGCCTGACTCCAGCAGCCGCGGTTCAACCAGAGTTCATAAAGCTGCATGCCTCCAGACTTTATTCTATCTCTCTCTCTCTCTCTATTTCTCTCTCTCTCACTCTCACTCTGCTTCTCTCTTCGCCCTTAAAACTGCTGCTAAATAATTCTGTTCTGTTGGATTCAATTGAATTAAGATATTGAAGAGGCTACTATGCTTTTTTCCCACCCTTCTTCTTTAAATCGCGTTTTGTTTCAGATCAGGGCAGAATACAAGCTGCAGCTGCAGAACGGACTGTATGATTTTGTGTTTGATGGAGATGGATGGATGTTTTAGTAGATTGTGTTACATTTCATTTTTTTTCCCCCTCGAAAATGTTACAGACAGGACCATCCATTAACTGAATAAAAGGCTGCTATTTATTAATACGCACAGGTCTAATGTAATAATGTAATCTCAGGAAACACTATTTAAAAAAAAAAAAGAAGATAAAAAGAAGGTATTTACTTTTGTATTTCTATGAAATTTATTTTCTATTTTTGGGGCCTTTTATGTTCGGATGTTTATGCGTAGACTGATTATTATTGTCATATGTTCTTGTTGCCATTATTGTTAATATTTTATCCTTTTTTTTTAAGACAAACAAAAGTCCTGGGAAATAACCCTTATTCCATAATCTAAAAAGATGATATTTCATTTGTTTTAGCTGCATTAAAACACAATTAGAAAAAGACAATGAGCCTCGTTGTAGGCCAGTGAGGTCTACACTAATTGTTAGGGGTAAAGAAAAGGACACGTTTAATTTCTGCGCAGATTTAATAAGATTGTCCTTGATTTGGTGTTTTCCAGAGGGTTTATTATCGCCAACTCTTATTTTTCCGTGGCCTCTCAGGCCAGGAGAGGCTTGCTATTCATGTCAGCATACTATTGAGTTGATAAGATGGATCGTGTGGTCTCCTCCCTGATTCTGTCTCCGTCTTTTTTTTTCTTTCTGCGTCCTCTCAGGCCAGAAGCTGCAGGGCTCTCTGGAAACCTGCCATGACATTTGGCTGCCAGCGCTCCGTCAGAAGGTCAAAGGTGCACATTTAATGGAAATGCAGAAAACCAGTGCGACCCAAAACACCCAGAAGCACCACGACTTCTTCTTCAACGAGTCTTTGGTGGAGGATGTCAGCGGGTGTGGGTGCGCAGCCGCACACCAACAATTGGCGCAGGAGACGTTTGAGCGCACGTTTCCCTGGAGGTCAAAACAGCAAAACCCCAAGTTTGCTGTGAGCAAAAAGATTTTCCCCTGGATGAAAGAGTCCAGACACTCAGATCAGAACCCTGGCAGGAGAACCGCAGGTCTGTAAACAAAGAGGCAGCAGTTGTTTTGAAACGAAGCCTTTTCATTAATGTCCACTTTATTAATTGAAGACATTAGTTTATATTTTCTCCTTCTCAGGTTCAAAAGATCAGGTAGCTATTAATAAAGCTATACAGTCAGGCTATTAGCAGAAGGATAAACACACACTGGCTCAGTGTAGCGCACATATTTTATTTAGAATCATAATAACATAGTAGCCTACTATTTATTTATAAAGGCCTAGTTTTTTCTTCTTCTTCCATGGTTTATTTAGACTTTTACAGTTACAAAAATGTAATTATAATTAGGGCTGTCCTCGACTTATACAATTTTGTTGACTAATCGATTAGTTGATTTAATTGACAGAGCTGTGTGCTTTGAGAGGTGGTTAAGACTAGAAAAGCACAATATAAATGTAGTTAATTAACCATCTGTAAAACTGAGTTTCTCCACAATTAATCCTGCAAAAGCACCACTTTAACTCTTGTGTTTACCATAAATGTGCTCATAAGTTTCTTGGAAATGAGTAATTAAGCATGAATAAGCATAAAAAATGACTAATCGACTAAAGAAATCTTAGTCGACCAAAACGATTAGTCGACTAATCAACTAAGAGGTGGCAGCCCTAATTATAATACGTATGTAATAGTATACATATATGCTCTTTAGATTTACAATAATCTATAAAGGCCTAGTTTTCAAAACAAAAACAATAAAAATATCAGAAAACGATTAAAAATGTTTCAATAAACATGGAATATGAATGCTTCCCTTCATTTAATCTAGGCTACCTTTTTATAAGACCTTATAATAATTTTTTTATAAATTTGTCTCAGAGGCCTTTACAATCTGTACCCCTGAATCTTGATTAAAGGAAAAACTCCAAATATCTGTCTAATATCAACCACTTAGGCCTACCACTTTTAAAAAAACAAGCGAGTTAAACTCTTGGTCACCGTTTTGGAAATATCTCAGCTTCCTCCTCCCCCTATACTATACATCCCGTACTGTAACACTGTAACACATCTTTGTGTAACACCATAACCTCTAAGTTACTTTCAAACAATCTTCTTTAGTTATTTTTCTGTCTTTTCCCTTTCTCTCTATTGTTATCGATTTCTACGCTTATTTTCTAATTTGTATTAACGTATTTAACCTTTATTCATACGGGTTAGGTTGGCTGAGCATGCATGCTATGGTTAACAACAACAGAAGCATTTAATAAAAGAGAGAAGTGACAGTAAACAAGGTGCAGACTGTAATCAGGTAGAGCAAATGACTGAGAGTGATCTTGAAGTCATAAATAAAAAGAAGAAAACCAAACCTCCCATTCACTGCTTCCACTCAGTGAATACAACCTGTTCAACCTTTCCCCTTTTTTTCCTCTCCAACTGTTTGTCTCCACAGACTGCACCGTCAACGAGAAGTGTCCAAGCGCGATCCCGCCGGCCCCCAAGAGGACGCGCACCGCGTACACGAGCGCGCAACTGGTGGAGCTGGAGAAGGAGTTCCACTTCAGCCGCTACCTGTGCAAGCCGCGGCGGGTGGAGATGGCCAGCCTGCTCAACCTCCACGAGAGGCAGATCAAGATTTGGTTTCAGAACCGGAGGATGAAGCAGAAGAAGGACGAGAGAGAGCAGGGCCTCGCCACCCCTCCGTCCTCCCCCTCCGCCCCGGGCAGCCCCACTCTGTCGAGCCTGGGTTATGTCCATCTGGGCGGGGATTACCAGCCGGCCTCCCCTCCGCTCAAGTCCCAACAACAACACCAGTCCCAGGCAGCGTACCCGGCAGAATACTCCAAATACCCAGCTCCAGGCTTCACGCACGAGCCGCAGTTTAATGTGCAGTACGACATGCACACCACCTCACGCACAGCAGACCCAAATGCGGATCTTAACGGGTCGTTTTTCTCCCAAAGCTGCACTCAAGACAGAATCATGCAAGCTCCAAAACTGACTCATCTGTAGCAGAAACATGTGATTTCCTCGACTCTCCACAAAACAACTTTCCACTTAATTTTTAGAAGATCTGTCTTCATGCATGCAGCTATTTTATGATTTATTTATTGGACTAATTAATCTAAATATTAGTCTCAAATTTGTATTTTTACACATGTATTTATTTTATATCAACTGTTGTGTTAACTTTCACGCATGGGCCTCTTTTAAATTATTTTCCGGAGACATGCAGCCCTGTGTATCTTAGGTTGAAATGTCCCTGCTGTTATTTCAGCTACATACATAAACACAATTTGTTGAGATTTCCCCCACCAGACTCTCCACAGTAAATACTCCTCTACGAAAGGACGACTGTAATGCAGCCAAAACGTTGAAATAAATGGCAACTTTCCTTGTTTTTTGTTAAAGCTTAATTAGCACTTGAGGTCTATCACATCACATGAACTCTTACTTAATTACAGGGGATGAGTGTGGATGTGAGAGTTTCTTTTTATTGAAAGATATTATATTATAGTCTCGATGTTAAAAAGAAGCCAGGAGGGGGGAAGGTCTATACGGTTCGCAAATGTGTCTTTTGTTCTTATATGGGCAAAGTGGGCCACACAAGCTGTCAATCTGTTAAAAAGAGCGCATGATGGATCACTGAATTCACTGCGCTGCTTTTGAGTCTGTCTGTCGACGAGAGGCCGAAGAAATGGTTTGGTAGGAAGCCAATTTGAACAAACTTTTATTTAGATACATTTACAGCTAAAACTTTAGACATTTATATGACAAAATAATACCTAGATGTTACTATTTTGTATTATTACTTGTGTTTGCTTTTAAGATAAGTTAAGATAAAATACTTAATTGTCCCCAAGGGGAAATGTAGCTTGGTCAATAGTGCTACACATAGAGGCAATCAACTTAAAACAAAAAAACACAGTGGTACACTAAAGACACAGTAATTAATTACATACAGCACACATACCTAATGAAACATAAATTACCAGTTGTAAGTGACATAAACATGGAGATATGTAGCACATGCCTTGTGACATTCAGGTTTGGTTAAAGGAATAATTTAGCAGTCTAATATTTGACATCTTTGACAATACTAATGTATGATGTGTGCCCCCTTTTGTAGTCTTCGGAGGCCACTGTTATAATATTTATAATGATCTACTTTTCATCGTATTACTGTTATTATGTTAGATAGCCTACATGGTAATTATTTTAATTTTTTTTGCCATTCATTTGTCATTTTTCAGCTCCTCTAACACTGTCTGAAAATGTGTCCTAATGTTTGTGTTCTTATCAGATGGATGAGCGAGTTTGATTGAAGCATTTGTCATGTAAATGCGAGCCGTTTGATGGACGAGCCCGCAGACTTGACAGAGTGCTGGAGGTCCTTTGCCATTGGCGTTTAGCGGGTCACATGGTGTGTCAGGAAGGTGATATGAGGGTGGAAGGCAGTTTTACAGCTTTGACATACTACCTAGAAGGTTAGGGCAAAGGGAGCACCGATTAATGACTGCTCAGTCTTGATCAGTTGTGAACAAACAATAGGCCCAAGGATGAACTCCTACTTAGACTACCCCGTGTGCAACCGGGGAGCAAATATTTTCAGTGCCAAGGCCGGATACCACAATTTAAACCACGGATACATGTCGTCCAACTCGTGCGCAACAAGTGATAGTTACGCACCGGACGGGCGTTTAGTTGCTTCAACTTCTGCGCCACACCAGACCCCGAGCCTCCCTATGCACCCCCACCAGACACATGTCAACCTGGATCTGCAGTTTGCAACACCGGGGAACTCCATGTACGGCTCACCTCTGGAGTACGGACATCACCAGTACGGCCTCGCACCCGAGCAGGACCGAAGCTTCATCCATGCGCAAGTCTCACCCCTCGGAACAAACATGGCTCCCTACACCGGGGACAGTTGTGGGCCTGGAGTCGCAACAGGCAGCCAGTATCCACATTTTGGAAACGGAGATCAGAGGCAGCAAGAATATCCAGAAAGTGTTTACACAAGGTTACCGCCCCAAAGTAGGGAGAAGGATTTGGACCATGTGGAGGAAACTTCTAAAACATTTGACTGGATGAAAGTGAAGCGGAATCCACCTAAAACAGGTTTGTTCATCCTTAGACATATTTAAGAATAATAGCTAGACGTAGAGAATCCATTAGACGTCTGAAGGTAATGTTGACTCTCAGTGCGTAAAAATACAATTCAGCTGATGTAATGAAGCCCAATTGTTATAAAAAAAAGTGTATCTGGCAACTAATGTTTTGTACATGTTTCTATTCATTCTCACATGTATCATTCACAGCTCCAGCTCCATGACTTTCATGTTTTCATCCATTCATTCATCCATTTCTCTCCACAGCTGTCCACTCGGAGTTCGGGGTCCCCGGCCAGCACAACGTGATCCGCACCAACTTCACCACCAAGCAGCTCACCGAGCTGGAGAAAGAGTTCCACTTCAACAAATACCTGACGCGGGCACGGAGGGTGGAGGTCGCCGCCAGTCTGGAGCTCAACGAGACGCAGGTGAAAATTTGGTTCCAGAACCGCAGGATGAAGCAGAAGAAACGCGAGAAACTGGGCTGCGTTTTGGTTAACACTCCGGCACCTGAGAAACTCTCCGGCCCTGACACCTCCTCTCCAAAGCCAAAAGGGAAAGACTGTGAACCAATTTTGTGACTTTTGAAAAGAAAAGAACAAATACACAATTTGATTGTGGGGGCCTGAGCAGTTTTCCGCACCATTCCAAAAAAAAAAAAAAAAAAACTGTGAAAAATGCATGTGGACTTTGTGAAGTATACAGGGTATGTCCGTCTGCGTATGTGCTTATATTTCTATGATTAATGCTGAATTGGATTCTGAGAAACCTTATAAAAATGTCTTTTAATCAGTTCTTGTATTTGTAACTTTCTTATCATAAGTCCATGTTGTTTTGTGTTGGAGCACTGAAGTACTCAGTGTCACTGTTTGCACTATTTATTTACAGGGTATTGTCCAACAACTGTTGAGATGTTTTAGCTTAATAATAAAGTTTATTAAATGAGAAAAAGTGTTTTACTTGCTGCTTATGTAAAAAGAAAAGGGCCAGGCTGTAACAAATGCTCGTAAAGGGTTAAGTCCAATCAAACCTTTGAAATTATTTCCTCCTATTTAAAAAAAAAAAAATATATGTATGTAATAAATTGTTCTAAATATGAATGTTTTTGAATCACATTACAAACTTCTTTCCTATATTCACTTCCATTAATATTCTCACCATGTCCCCTTGCATAATGTGACAAGAGGAATCTTTCACAACACATGGGGTGGTTCCCAGTGACCTTTTCACCTCGAAATACCTCCAGGGGCTCTAAACATGACAACAAACTCCAGGGAGCCAGGTCTCACCCTTGATTTGTTACCCAAATTCTGCTTGGAGACAGCTGACACAGGTTGCAATGACATCCACTTGTATTTTACATAATTTGAGTTCTGTACTTTTCATTAAACAACGGCATTATCTTTTAAAATCAGAGGAACTAAGTTGCTGAATTAACACTGAAGTGCTCATTGTGGCTTCAACCTCAAGGTAAACGTTTGCCGGACCTGTCCACCTAGTTCATCTGATGGTAAAGGGGCAGCAGTTTCAATATTTGCACTGGGTGTTAGGTTTGCACACACAGTTTCTGCCCCAGCAGCACTGGCCTGTTGGTGCCCTTTTTCCTAAAGCTGAGGTTCACACAGAGTTCAGGCACAAATGAATGCAGAGTCAATCTGTCAAGACACCAGAGTGGCTCGCAGAAGTCAACTCTAGGGCCTCTCGTACTTTAGATTTCTGCAGGTATTGCTTTTAATATTTAGACTAAAGACATTATAGGTCGTTAAGTCAATATTCTGGTTGATGCAAACTAAAAACTGTTATAAGTTCAGGGCCTGTTAAAAAAAGATGTTTCTAGGAAATGGAAATCAGCAATCATTTGAAATATATCTGCACGAGTATGCAGTTCTCCCCCAACTATATTAAAAATTAATACAGTTCCACTAATAGAAGTTACAGTTGAAATACCATACGGCCCATTACTGTAAATTAGAAAAGGGCTCAGAGGTTTGTTGTCATGCATTTTCTTTATTGAAAGCCAAAAGCTTCCATAAGAGTCACAAGGCCAAGGACTGGGGAGGTGACACTCAATATGGTGAACAGCGACAGATTCAAAAACAGAAAAAAAAGGAAGGTGCAGAAAACAAGTGTGGGACTTCATTCCAGAGGTGTGATCTCTGCCATCTCTGTAGGCAATACCTCAGCGCTCCCAGCGGGCTCTCCATCTGGAGGTGTCAGAGTCGGTGCTGCAGCCAACACCACGGAGACAGATGTTCAGCTGGGGGAAGAGGAGGAGGATGTTTTTCACCTTCAGCTCAGCGTAGCTCTCTTCGCCTTCTCGCTGAAGAATGTAGGGAAAGGAGAGGAGAGAATGGTTAATGGACACTGAGGGAGAAGAAGGACGATCATTTATGGTTGCAAAAATAATCACAAACTCCGTAGTGCAAACACCTGACTGCACAAACATGAGATCTATTAATACATACAGCAGCCAACCTCTTTCTCCTCGGATATCTTACACATCTTTAGCCGGCCCGCCTCCCTCTGCATTTTGTTTGAGATCAACCCAGTGCTGTTTGTACCCCATGCTGCTTGCAGTTGTTGCAGGCTCTTTTACAAGTCTATTGCCATGCTCCACATCCTTGGTTTTCTACCAGTTCCTCTGTCGCATGTCACTCTGCAGGGTCCCAAGGCTTCAAAGGAAAACTAGATACAGTATTCATGGGATAACAGGGGGGTTGGTCATCTAAGAGATGCCACAGAGGAGTAATTTTTTTATTGCTAGTTATCAAACACAGCTAGTTAGGTTAGCGACATATGTTTATCTCATATACAGAACATACTTTAGTATGCTGACAAGTAGTGCTGCAACTAGCGGTCATTTTCATTATCGATTCATCTTCCAATTATTTTCAATTATTAATTGTCTGCTCTACAAAATGTCAGAAAATAGTGAAAAATGTCCATTCCAGTTTCTCAAAGTCCAAGGTGATGTCTTTAAATGTCTAGTTTTGTCCCAAACCCAAAGATATTCAGTTTAATATGATATTAAAACAGAGAAAAGCAATACATATCCATATTTGAGAGGCTGAAAACAGCATTTTTTGCCATATTTGCATAAAAAAATGACTTCAACGATTAATCAATTATCAAAATAGTTGGCGATTATGTTTCTGTCAAACAACTAACCGATTAGTTGTCTGATCACTACAGCTCTACCGAGAAGACGCAGAGATAAAAGAAGCATCTGTTAAAGTGTCAGAAACAGAGCACAATATTGACAATATTCTGATATATTTATAAAACGGAGCTTTTCAGGAACAGAACGATAAAGTCAAATTTCCATCATGGTGTTTTATTATCAAAGTGGAGAAAGGCCTTCAACGGCAGACCGAAAAAATACTGGAAAGTAAGAAGCAGAGCTGCAGCTAACGACTAATTATCTTCGGCATCGATTCATTTGCAGATTCTTATCTCGATTAATCGGTTGGTCTGTGAAACACCAAATGCCCGTCACAATATCCTAGAGCCCAAAGTGACGTCATCAAATGCCTTGTTTTGTTCAACAGTCTAAAATCCCAATATATTCAATGTACTAAAATGTAAGACAATTAAAAGCAGCAAATTCTCACATTTGAGAAGCTGGAACCATCAAATGTTTGGCATTTCTGCTTGAAATAAATGAAATGATTAATCGAAATAGAAGAATTGCAGATTAATCTTCTGATTAGGTGATTAATCGTAGCGGCCCGTAAAACGTAAAAGCTGGAAAATTGAATAATAAAATCAGACAATTTGCAAAACGGTTGGATGACATTGTTCAAGGTACAAACATCGATAGGTGAAAAGGTAAAACATGACAATGCATTTAGATATCCATATGCTTATTATTATTATTAATTTGAATGAAAACTACACTTTTTTAGCACTTCCTAAGAAGGTGACAATGTGTTGGAAATTAGAAAAAAACTAAAGAAAACACTAGCAGTCACAAATGTGATTTTTATTTCTGTAGATTTTTTACCAATAGTAATTTAATTTCCACAATTCTTTCACTGTTGAAGCCTTGTGGAGAAATGCAGCCTAGTTATGAATGGCACACTCTGCTCTTCCTTTGTTATGGCACTGAGGCTCTTTTTAGCCCAGGCTGGGAGATTTTTGACAACCATCCCCCATCCGAGTTTAGGCTCTATTGGATCTGGAAGCGCCAGCCGACCTGAAGCCCCAGCCTCCTGGGTCCCCCTGCGACTGCATCCTTTCCCCACTCCATCAGCATAGTAACTGAGAGAGACAAGTGACTTGGCCAGGGTTAACGTCTTAATACTCCCTGGGATTGCCTCCAGGATCCAAATGGCTACCCCTAATAGTTTTCCTCCTCTGTGTGCCTGTCAGACCGCCATGACTCTATGCCGTAAGAAAAACAAGACTAGCTGAGAGGCAGCGTAACGAAGCAGCACAATGAAATAATGAGGGGCGGCGAGGAAGAATCGAGTGCCCATGAAAGGTTTGGTGTAAAGATACAGGTCGGGAAGCGTTGCTCGCTGCCCACGCGGTGATGCCGCCCTGTCTGGATACTTTGCATGGCCAGGCTGTACACTTGAAATTAAACCGGCTTCTTTCCTTCCCTTTCCCCTTCCTTTTAGAGCCAAGGAGGGGGGGAACCAGAACTCAATCAGTGTCACGTCATATGGTTCAAAGCGGCCAATTCGATGCTGCCAGGAGGCTGAGAAATGCAAGGTGACAGTTCATTTTACCAGTGACAGTGTGTCGGTCTCGCTTGCTGGTTCTCCAGTCAATTCCCAGCGAGCAGTGAAGGTTGAGCGTTGCTGGAGACAGACAGCAGCTCCCCCCCCCCCCTACCTCTCTCCTCGTCCTCACCACTCTCTCATCGACCCCGCTCTGCTTTGTATTCCAATTAACTGGACAGAGGGAGAGGCGTGCAGGATCACAAGCACAGGCAGACACACTCTTCTGGCATCCTTCCAGTTAATCCCACTGCTATCAATAGTGCTGTGCTTCCCTTTTTCCCCTTCCCTTCCCTTCCTTTCCCTTCCCTTCCTTTCCCTTCCCTTCCCTTCCCTTCCCCCTTCCCTTCCCTTCCTTCCCTTCCCTTCCCTTCCCTTCCCTTCCCTTCCCTAGCTCCTCAGCACATGACAAGGGCCAGTTGTTCTATGGGAATAATTTAGAGATTCTTCTTTAACAACTGCCTCTAGGGACAATGTCTTGGTAATGAAAAATAGGTCCCTCTCATACATTCATACATCACATGTAATAGAGGTATGTAATCACTCAGTCGAGTCAACGCGCTGCGAGCTGTAACTGCTATCCTTAACAGACAACTCAAATAATGCTGAATTAATATTTAGAAATGGCTCATATATCCTAACATAATACAATTTGAATGATTTTCTATTCAATGCTCTCAGGGCTAACATTGATTTGAGTACAGGCTGAGGTAACCTCCCCGAGTCAGTCAATATGTGTGGCTGACTGAAGGTTGTAGATTTAGCGCAACACATTTGCTCTTCTGTCTTTTGTGTCCTCAATCTATCATCACTTTTTTACTTCACCGCCACCAAAGCCCCCCTACACTGACACATGTTTGAGCAATGGGTGGGTTGGGAATACAATGATTCTGAGGAAATCCGAAAAGTAAACTACCTCTTTTTATCTCCTCGAGCAACACAAACATTTACAACAGACCCTTAAGAATCAGGCCAAACACCTTATTTTTTTTTCTTTATCAAGGGTTTGAATATGCTTTGACATGTTTAAATTAGGGCCACATTTAAGCACCAACTTGAGATATTATCTATTGGAAAAGGTGACACCTATTCCCACAGAGTGATTTATGCCAATGTTTTAAAACAAATGGCATTTGTATAATCTGCAACTTGATTCCTTGGACAATTTTAAGCTTGTTTAACAACTAATTTAACAACTAATTTTAAGCAACAATAAAAATAAAAAAAGCCCTGTAAATCACATCACTTCCTTCTCTGAAAACAAATAAAGACAACCTGAGCCTGAAAGACAGGCATGGGTGCTTCACTGTTTGTCCCTCTGTGTTTCTGGCTATCTTGAGAATGCAATGTGGTGTGTGTGTGTGTTTGCAGGGCAGGATACACACACTCACTCAACCACACACCCTTCATGCCCTGAGGATCCTCCTGACTCTCTCTCCTGGCTCTATCAGATCAGAGAGACCCACTGTCCCTCCCCACACCGCAATGCAAATGAAAAGGAATGCGCTGATAAAAGGCCAGATCCTAAAGATGAGAGGGCAGAAGGAGGACAGAGGCAGCGAATGCTAAAGGGGGGGAAGAGCCTCTTGGGGAGATGAGAGGTGGCGGAGGAGTCAGTGTTGGTAGTAGCGGGAGATCATAGCCTTGCTCCCCCTCAGCTGCGTTTGATACAGGGCTTTTGTCGCCCTTTCAGCGGTGCATTGTTGGGTGGTGTAATCCCCGTCGGATTACAAAGAGCTTCCCTTTTCATATGGGGCTGACCCAGCAGGCAGGTGGCTGGGGCTCTGTGGAGCTGTCAAGGGGAGGGAACCTCTTTTCCAGGGGAGGGGACCCCAGTTCCTCTTACCTTCACAGGGGCTTTTTGCTGGGAGGCCAGTCAGGCGCAGGTCAACGTGGGGACACTTCTGACATGGGATTCAACTCGCTCTGACCTCGTGGCTTCCTGTAGAGAAGTGACAGGGAAGGAGACCATCATGAAATATCAAGCTTTCAACATGAAATACTTAAAAATACTGTAAATGATTCAAATACATTGATGCACTGAAAGGAAACTGCTGCTAATGACGCAGCTTTTTGTGCTATGTGGGGAAATATAGTTAAGTTCAGTTGAGTTTATTCACACGTTATTAAAAAACAATATACAAGGCAAAACATTGTGCAGGGTAGGTTAGAAGCCAAGAAAAGGCTTATAAGATACCACCCCTCTAAGTAACACAAGTTACACTAAGCAGCAGTGAAAATTAGAAAAAGAGTATGGGATGAATTACAATAGGATCTTAAAAACTCATTGATTAGTGACCTTTTAAAATGTTTTTGAATGATGATAATGTAAAATGCAACAGCAGGGTATTTTAATTGTGTCTTATTTTCAGTGTTACATGTCTTTGGACTGCCGGAATTTTTTTTTTGTGTAAAAATAAATAATTAAATAATTAAACCCAATGTGCAAATTATCCATGTACACAGCTACAATTTAGATTGGCTTCAAAATGTTGCATTAGGACCCATTTTTGTTAAAATACTCAGGCCTGTTTTTAATGTTGTGTATGTTTGATGTTGCTTAGGATATAAAACAATTATCTTGCCAGATTAACTACACACATTAGTTCAACAGAGCCTTGACTGATATCTGGTGTATTCTGTCAATGTGAGCAGAGTCTGATTCAGCTTTGGTTCCTTGATGGCTTTCCTTGTAGTGTTTCAGTATTACAAGATCAATAAGGCGATAGTCAGACTCACCACTATTTCTATTACTACTACCTCCTCTACACTAACGTCAACTGTGTAAATCCCGGTCCAGTCCATCCCATTGCTGTTCTCCCTCTACTGGTAATGTAAACCATTCATCCATGCCCTGTGAGATATTAAGGGACCAATTTAGTGAAGCTGCATTCACGTGTTGTCAGAAATATCCTAATTCGTTTTTGAGCTTAAATCATAGACTCATTAAAGTGGTGATTTCTGTAATTTAAACAGGGAAAGTGAGAATTTCTGATACCCAATTTGACAAGATGTGCTATTTGTATATCTGATTTATTAATTGAGCCTTAGCTGTTAGCTATATATTTCATTGTTGTATGGCTTTGCTAAAAAACATCAGTTTAATCCCTGTGGATATGTATTTTCTTATCTTCATGCACAAGGCAGCTGTATGCCGTTGGATTTCTATTACAGTTACCTGTTATGTTTTCTTTATTTTCAGCAAAGCATCACTTAAATGTGACACTTAAACTTGAATGCACCACAACTTTAATTTACAATTAAATTTTTGTTTTTAAACATTTAAGATGGTACAGGGATCCCTGTACCATCAAAATATATGTTTTTTTTAAATTTTTTTAATTAGCAGCATCTGCACAATATGTACGGTAAACGTGCACATTAAAATACTTTTAAAAATATTTTTTTACCTTTGTTGTCAAAGTCGTTGAAAAACGTACTAAGTGTGCAATAAAATAAAAACTTGAAGAATCTGTACAAACATCGTCTTAATGTACTACAAATCTGATTTGCGATTTTACAACCGGATTTGAGCACTAGGCTATTAGCTAAATGCTGCGACCGCGTAAAAGTCGTGGAAAAACGTATTTAGCTAATGTTAGTGTAGCTACATTCAAGTGGAATCACTTTTTAAAGTTAATTTCCACCTTTATTGTGAGGTTAAGTGGTAAATATATGAATTTACTCTGAAACAATGTTGTTAGAGAAAGAACTTCGGCTGCTTTCAGAGGCCAGGTAACATAATGATAGCTAAGTTAACTGATAGTACTAGCTAGTATATATATATATATATATATATATATATATATATATATATATATATATATATATATATATATATATATATATATATATATATATATATATATATATATATATGTATATATGTATATATGTATATATATATCGGTATATCTATATAAAGGTCACTAGTGTGCTAGCTAGCTACAAGAAGGAAAACCGTCTGCTACAAGTTAGCCTAATGTAAATATAAACCCTTTAACGTTAGCCACACTGCCTGAATGAGGTTCGGGTAAGCACTTACTTACCTTACCTGTAGTGACCTAAAACAAAGATAACAGTCTCTGCCTAAAATAAGAGAATAATGGCGATAAATTAGCTACCATTTCCTGGCCAACGGTTATAGATAGCTTGCTAATTAGCAGGTCAGCAGCAGTGTGAAAGCTCCCATAATGTTAGCTAGCTATATAGTAGGGTGACCAGATTTCCCGGAGCTAAAACCGGATAAAAAAGAATAAAAATTATTTATTGAAAATTTTGAGCATAACCACTTCATTTCCTGCATTCTGGTGAATTTTTATGCATACATTTCTACCTTTTTCTGAATCAATGTATACTGCAACCTGCAAATATCTGTAGCCTAGGCATCATTTAGGCTACTCCTCCTTCCTGTTTGGGGTCTTTTGGTGAGGAAGTAACCTCCTTAAATGTGCATATGACAATTATTCACCTCAATGATACATTAATTCATTTTAATTTATAATAGACCCCTGGACTGTAATATTTCATATGTGTTTGAGCAAGATTTCTGCTCATGTCCAAAACTTTGTGCACCTTCAAAATACAGTATATGTGTTCTCTGTGATTTGGAGGAGACGATGAGTCGTGACATTGAGAAAAATAAAGTTAGGTCAGTAGAGAAGAATAAAGAATAAAGTCACTATATTTCAGAAACTAATCTATACCTGCACCATGCACTCCATGAACCTGAAGCTGCGCTGCATTTTACAGAGAGAGAGGACACTAAGAGACCCACAGGTCTGCTTCAGAGCTCCGTGTGTCTGAGTCTGAACCGTAGACTGGAAACGTCATGTCACGGGAACTTCAAACTAAATGATTAGCATTGCGCTCCTAAACTTTGTGTTGATGGCATCAATGTAGGCTATTACACTGATTTGGCTACGATTCCTCCCAAAACTTCACCCGGCTTTCCTCACGTAGAGACGGTTGCTAGGTGATAGGCAACAAATACAGCATGGTCGGACCCGCACGTAGCTGCCCGTTCTATTCGCCTCGGAAAAATAAAATGGACAAAGTTACATTCGGGGCTGAAGACCCGGCAAAATCGGCTGACGCCGCTCCTGGTGTAAACCGGGACATTTTAGCGTCCCGACAGGCTTTTGTCGGGACTCGGGACAAACAATTGAAAATCGGGACTGTCCCGGTCAAACCGGGACGTCTGGTCACCCTACTATATAGCTATAACGTTACGGACAACTCCATTCGCCACTCTAAGCTAAGCTAACTGGCTGTGTGACTTCGTATTAAAGGGTAAAATTGTGTGTATTATTTGTTTCACCACAAAAACGGGGTCATACTAAACCTATACCAGTCACCATTTATTCCCTACCCTAATTCTGGATTAAATTGGCACAGACTAAACAACACTGGCCTGACCAAAACATTACTTTGTGTGGAGGTTTGGTCCATGACCACACCAGAGGTAGACAGGACAGTTGACTCCATTGCTTAATGTAAAAGTTATGCTGAATCATTAACCCAATACACTGGTATGCAGGGTTGCTGTCTTCAGTTTCTGTTCTGCTTGGTCCAACTTTTTATACTTTGCAGGGAGGTCAGACTGCAAAAGATCAGCAATAGAGCTGGCTGGCAGGGATTCACTGTCTTGCCCAAGGACAATTCAACTTTCCAGATGCTTGCCAACCTGGACATGTGAGCCCAGGTAATTTGGTTGAATATACTGTATGACTGATGGGATTTTTGCATTATTTACATCACTTCTAAATGTAACTGGACATGGAAAAATATTGACACAGGGATAAAGTTGGTTGGCATGTTTTACAAACCAATAAATCATTTTATCTTATCTATTTCCATTTGATTATGGGGCAGATGGACAGGTATATACAAGGGAAAGCATAAAAAAGAGATGCAGATATGTTATTTCAGCAGCAGACACCAGTCATATGCAAAGTTTACATTATCATGTTGTTCAAGTGTTTTAAGATGCTCATTTTGTGATTCACCACAAATACCTGCATGTAGAGCTGGGCAATATATCGATATCATGATATGTGACTAGATATCGTCTTAGATTTTGGATATCGTAATATCGTAATGTGGCACAAGTGTTGTCTTTTCCTGGTTTTAAAGGCTGCATTACAGTAAAGTGATGACATTTTCTGAACTTACCAGACTGTTGTAACTGTTTTATTATTTGCCTTTACCAACTTAGTCATCATATCCACATTACTGATGATTAGGCTATTTATCAAAAATCTCATTGTGTAAATATTTTGTGAAAGCACCAATAGTAAACACAACAATATCGTTGCGGTATCGATATTGAGGTATTTGGTCAAACATATTGTGATATTTGATTTTCTCCATTTCGCCCAGCCCTACCGGTATGTTTGTTCTCATCTTTGTCACAGGCAGTTTTTCTAAGGTATTCAGTATAAAGGGGACGACCCCTACGTAGGCTTTCTTCTTGACAGTGTTATTTTAGGTCTGACTTAGGGGTTTTCTCAGTGTCAGTCAAACCAGAGTGCAGAGGAAATTGTCATCAGTGCACCTGCTCCACCCCATTTTGTGCAAATCTAGATGCATGCACGGAAGTTAGGTTTCAGAGCTAGAGGACACAGGTGGTTTGATACTAGGCTGTGCCAGGCTCTTGTTTCTGTCATGGAGCTGTAACAATATGACAGAAGCTGGGTGTGCTCCGATAGGCTGCCTTGTGGAGTAAAAACTAAAGTGTGAAGGTGCAGAAAAGGCCTGAAAAGTCATCTAACAAAAGTCTCTGGAGTTGGGCTGGTGAAAGCCAGGGATGGCGACAATCCCACTCGACATTAGGAGGCTTTTGGATGGTAATGTCTTTATTTATTTACTCTTAAAACTGCTTTTTTAAATAGTACAGTTTTATCTTTCAATCATGTGATTAAATGAGTGTTCATATGGAAAATGACATTTTACATGTACAAATGAGTTGATTCTACTGGTTGGGAACAGACAGCCAGTGAACTAAAGCTAAAAAATAACATGTCACATCTTTCTTTTTATTCTTCATTTTGTTGCTCAGAAAATCCTTGTACCTGCTGTTACTTCTAGTTGTACAAACAAAAACTAGAACGTAAAAAACATTTCGCGACACCCACGCTAGACCGTAAACTGTACAGTATTTTACTACATTTGCATGTACTGCAA
Source organism: Perca flavescens (assembly GCF_004354835.1). Lineage (NCBI taxonomy): Eukaryota > Metazoa > Chordata > Actinopteri > Perciformes > Percidae > Perca > Perca flavescens. Next base: position 5,929,298 of record NC_041351.1, read on the forward strand.
GGCCAACAAACCTGGCCTTTGTAAGACCATTTGCATAATGTCAGTCTGTTTGTGTAAAATGGGAGAATATCAAGAAGGCCAACCTGTTTTTAAAAAATGGGTCTTGCTTTACTCGGTTATATTGCTATAACTTTGGCTTTGTTGAACTATTATAATGATGAAGTTTGCAGTTCAGTTCAATACAACGGTAAAAAAACTACTTCCTTTCGTCAGGCATTTGATAATGTCATGTCTTGTCTCTTTCTTTGGATGCAAGTAGTTTTAAGGTCAAACCACACAAAGAGTAGTTTTATGTTTTTAGGCCCCTAAGAAGCAATGCACTGGTAAAATTATTTTGAAAATACAAGTTTATCTGTGTTTTTTGCCCCCAACTGGAAGGCACTGTTGGGAGGCACTGGTTATGGTTAGGTTTGGGTTAAAATGTTAAGGTTAGGGTTAGGTGCCTTGAAGGCAGCGGCCGCAACACTGCCTGGAAGAGCAGTTGGGGGCAAAAAACACCATCGAGCAAAATACATCCCTCCTCCTGCAGCTCTGCCCTCTCTGTCCTTTCTCGCTCTCTGAAAGGACCTGTGATTGGCCAAAGACTCCCGTCACAGGCTAGATTTTCTAAAGCCTTACAAAACAGAGCCATGAGTCTAGTTTTCTCTCAGACCACTTGAATTACAGTATGCTGAAGAGTTACTATGGAATTTTAGCCCAATGACTCCAAATGAACCGGCCTACCCCAGCTTTAAATGATCAAATATATGTACATAAAAACAAGTTGTGACAAAAACTGCAAGGTTGTTGTGTTGAAATGCATTATATTCTACAGGTGTTCATGTTGCTGTGTCCATCTGCTGTATAAGTATACAGTGGTATTTAATTTAAGGGATAAAACAGCACACAGCAGTTCTCAAATGTTTCATGTTTCAATGTTCATGTGTCTTGTATCTTGAATTTTATGTTCATAGGTTATGATATTTAATGAGCATCAGACTTGGGGAGGACAGCTAGATCTGTCATTTACAACAACTAATTACGGGACTTATCTTTGTATAAAATTTGAGCAAATTATGAGGGTTTTGTCTCTCACAAACATAAACCTGATCATATAATGTTTTATTCAGTGTTTGAATCCTTCAGAATTGTGTCCTTGGAAAAACACGTCATTAATTGCCATGCTTACAGAGTTTTCTGTTCTTTTCAGACTGTGAGCTGTTTGTATCAGAGATCCTTCAAGACGAGGACCTTAGTGAAAATGCTCAAGAGACACGGAAAGTCTTACTGAATAACTTCAGGGTCGTCCATGTAAGGTAGGATACTACCTCTAGAGGCAGCATTAAATCAGCGTTCAGCAAGCTTCACTAGTCAATTGTAACAGTGTAATTTCATGCCACCATTATCTAACTTTTGCTGTTAATACCACACAAGAACCTTAATTGTTGCTGTAATTGCTTTAAACACAGTTTGCATTACTTTAAAAGAACTCGTTCAGTCTAATGGTGTCACCTTAAAGACTTCATGCTTTCTTTTATTTATTGTTATTAAAAGTTTTTAAAGATCTCATAGAATAATCTGTTTTGATCAGGATAATTAAATCTTAATGTGATGTAAGTTCAAAGCAAGATTAACCCCCCAAAAAACTGTTTTGAAACTATTGTATGAAGTGTGATAGTTTACTCCGGAAACCGCTCCACCAGTGTTGCCTGCAGTGCACGATAAGAGGCACATGCTCTGGTACAGAAAACTTGGTGGTTTTGTGGTCTTTTGTGCAGGAAACAATTGCCGAATTTTTGAAGCAATACTGGAGATGAGTTGTCTGAACAACGAAAGTACAGACAGCTTTGCAGTTCAGTGCAAAAGATTTTGATATATGCTTATTTTTATTTTACAGAAACCCTCAAGACTTCCCCTTCCCGCCATGTAAGTAAAATTCCCCTGATTCTTTATCATCAAAGTATCACGTACTACTGTATCTACGCTGAGTTGCTTCAGCTGTGTGTGTATTTCTACATGCATGTCATGTGTGATTACACAGGTTTATCATGTCCTACTGCAAGTTAAGTCCTTAAAGTATTTTCTTACATGACCCACTCCTTCACATTTGCTTTATATCTCTCTATTTCACACATTTTCATGAACACATACACACACTCAGCGGACTTTAGGGACGAAGACGGTTCTGATGACAACCGCAGTTCCAGTCTGGGTCGCTCTGCCCCATCAGACGACGCCTCAGTAGCCTCTGACTACCAGGATGATGGAGCCCCTGAGTGTGAGTTAACAATAGTCCTGATTCTGTGTCTGCCTGTGTGTGTGTGTGTGTGTGTGTGTGTGTGTGTGTGTGTGTGTGTGTGTGTGTGTGTGTGTGTGTGTGTGTGTGGAAAACCCTTGTAAGCTCACTTTCATATATGGAAATAGCTCTGTGATTTTAAAAAAAGAGAGACGCTTTTCTATACGGATAAATGTCTACTTCGACACCTTTATGGCAATTACAGCAGCGTGTGTGTGATCTTAGGCTATTTGCGCAGTGCAGAGGTCTAAGCTCAAAAAGGCCTATTTCTAAATATCTATGAAATCAAGTCAAATAAAAGAAAAAGACAATTTCTTTTTAATTTGAGCAGCAGACATTAGTCCAGATTATATATATCATACCATCTACTTCAACCAAGTAAAATGCAGTTGCAATTATGAAACATGCATGTCGATATTATCTGTGTGATCGCGCTGAAAGGCTACAGTGTACGAGGAATTCTGCACCAACAAAGGAAAAGGTAAAAAGGAGGAGTTGGTGTCATGGGAGACAATGCAGTATTCCTCTGAGAAAACTAAACAAATGCAGTTTTAATAAACTACCCCCGCCATCCTCACTGGCACACCTACACCTCGCCACAGGAAGCATAGTCGAACCCTTCTGCTCTATATTGTTGCTGGCTCTCTTAATTTGAAAAAACAGACCACATCTGTAAATCCGCTCCCACTGGCCTCCTACCTCTCTGCCTGGCTCCAGTGACATCACTGACTCCTCCTCCTGGCCAATGTGCAGGTAGGCTGTCCTGATGCTGAAGAAAAAGCGGGCTGGTGGTTCACAATGGTCTGATTGGGGACCTAGAGCTCCCTCCAGTGGTGGATCCTCAGCTCCTGATCTGTCCCCTTGAGCTGTGTGTGGACTGTGGGAGGCATGGAGGCGGCCCACACAGAGAGAAGGCTTTGTAGCTGCAGGCTAATGCAGTGATTGATTGACCCAGAGTCCCTCTATTCTTTCACAACCGGGTTTGAAATACAACACTGTACCTGAGGGGCCATGTGTGTTGCATCCCTCTCTCCCTTTATCAATCTTTCTCTCTATCTTCCCTTCTCGGACTTGCTCTCCCTCCCGTTCAGACTTTTTGTATTTCTGACTCCATGCGCCAGCTAATAGCCCTTGACGTGACATGCCGCAGGTGGGCATTATTGACTCGGCTGCCTCAGGTGCCCATCTATACCCTGTGCTTTCTTTTGAAGCTCTTTTCTTGAGTTAAAGCTGGATTCATTTGGAATTTCCCAATAATAAAAAAAAGAACATGTTGTCACCGTTTGCAGTCGTTTAGTGATACCGGTAGTTAATGCCAGCTGGATGTAGTCAAAAACGATCTCCTTATTTGGAAATGTCTTAATGAACTCGTCCGTCCTCTGCCCACAGAAGATTAACTGCTGCGTTTCTCTACAACTTTGGAAAAATAGAGTAAACAAATCAGGCCAGATGGTGGGTAGATAGACCACAAGACAATGCTAATTCATTTTTTTTAAATTGTTCATTTCAAAATAAACAAGGCGAGATTTCCTTGGGGAAACAAACAAAATCAAACAACAAAGTGCTTTAAAAATTTCCCTTAAGGCTATAACGATAACACACCCAACTATAAACTACGCCGTCTGTTACTGTGGAAGCGATGTTGCTAAAGCTTGAACATTGTGTCACGCCATTGTTGGTGTTAAATGTGAGAAATAGCCAATTATGCAGCACTACCAGAATCTGCTTTTTTCTTTCATTTGCATTTTGCTTTGAATATCAAATGTCCCTCGACACTAAACAAATACACTTAAAAAAAACCACATTTTATTGTTGGATCAATAATGATACTATTTGATTCTGCAGGACAAATTCACACCTCACAGCTTCTGCGTCTTTTTATTGCTGCAACCATGTTAGCGTAGTGAATGGCTTGTGTCCTCACTGAAAGGGCATGTGGAGTTCATAGTTCATTCTCTGTTCACTGCCTGTTGAAAGAGATGGCTCACACTTTTCTGCTGGGCGGTCTGTTTCAATGGAGGAGGGTGTTTGTGGAAAATAATGGCATGACCACTTAATGAAATCAGTGGCTTTTTTCGGAGGAACAATCATCCATGGTGACGATTTGAATTTTCTTTTACTCCTTTTAGTACAGAAATCAGCACCTTTTGTTGCAGAAATGAAAAGTAATTTTGAGATTTAGAGAATAGCATTTGGCTTTAAGAAGAAGGTAGAAAATCAAGTTTTTTTTCTCTTGAGTTTAATTGTATCATTTTATTTGAGGCTACTGTACACAATAGAGACTTTGTGACTCGGAGAATGTATTATCCATGGTAATCGACTGCCTGCCTTTGCTGCTCTCTGTTCCCTAACCAGAGAGTGAGTGAGTGTGAAGTCGATGGCTGCTTTTACACGCAGGAGGAGCCTGTGCCGTTTGATTAGATGCGGTGGCCTGTTGTCTTCAGCGGACTGGGTGACACCAGATTTGTAATGGCTGACGGGAACAGATGGAGCCTCCATTGTTAGCCCGGGTGTCTGCATGGTAATGTGAACTGAGTTTCACCCGACGACCGCACCGGTGACCTGACCGCGCCTGTAGCCTCACCCCAGCCTAGTCTGCCCCCTTTACCACCCTCCAACTCTCTCTCTCTCTCTCTCTGTGCTATTTGGGGCTCACACACATTTTCAGGATTTCTTTTTTTCATCACACTCTCCGCCATTCCAATACATTTGGCATGCATATACAAATATGTGCACAAGATTTCACCCTCTGGCATGTAGAATCTCAATTTACACACACACATACATACACCCCAGGAGACAGCCGGAGATGTGGGGCTTTAAGCCCTGTCATGCTGTTTGCAGGTCAAGTTTATGAAGTTGAAATGGCCTGTTTGTTTTTCTTTGATTGGGGGAGCACCGCTGGGTGCTCGGGGATGTTTGCTGAGAAGCTGCAGCGATGACAGATTACTGCAGGATGAGCTTTGTTTCAGTAGGCGTGCAGAAAAAGCTTTTGATACGTCTCCCTCCTCTTCTTTGTGATAATAATGATTCTGTTACAGTGCACAGTATAGTCTGTATTTGCTCAGGTGTGGATGTAGATTTTATTAACAAAATTTAGATGTTTTTTTCTGCAGTACTCACACCAGGACTGGACAGGATCTATTTGTTGTATTGAATTATACATTCCTGCATACAGTATGGTCAGTTACTGTATATCATCTGTTATCCAATTCTTTAGATTTATAATAAATGTCTTGGAGATCATTTCATTTGAATTATAGGCAGGGAGGGCTGCAACTAACGATTATTTTGATTATTTTCTTGATTAATCAGTCTGTAAAATGTCAAAAAATTGTGAAAAATGTCACAGATGTGTGATTTCTTGAAATTGCTTGTTTTCCATCCAAAGATTTTCAGTTTTCTGTCATATTAGACAAAGAAAAGCAGCATATTATTCTTACATCTGAGAACTAGGGAATGTTTGGCTTTTTCTCTTGAAAAATTACTTAAACGATTAATCAATTATCAAAATAGTTGCTTAAATTAATTTCTCTAGCCATTAATCAATAAACATTACTAGCACTGAAGGCAGGTTTGTTCTATTGTGTTGGCCTATTTAAAGAATGCAGGAATGTCACTCCTGTCAGTGATTACTGTGCCGACCCAATTTCCTAAACCAATTACTTGCAATAGAATGCAGTAGGATAACCAATTTAAATTTATGTCTTGCTGCTGCATATTCTCATTTGAATTTGAATATGAGTAGCCAATGCACAGTAACAACATTATTACACAGTGCTGGTAAATAGAATATTAAATCTAAATTTTGTCATTTTGGCTGAAGCTTAAAAAAGCTATATAAAGTGAAGTGCTTTTGGGAGTGCGTGCCCGGGTCTCTTGGCTGGTGAAATAGGAAAAAGCGTTGCCAGCTGACAGATTGATGCTCCATTAGAGGGTTAATCAGCAATGTTTAAAGTACCAACTGGCCTCTTGTCTGTGTTTGAAGGCAAATTAAGTCATGTGAAAGAGCAAGTTTCTGTGTGCTTCACAAAGAAAAAATGGTTATTAAAAGGACAAAAATGTTAAAACATTGCTGAATAAAACTTTCTTATCTAATTTGCATGCAGCACCTGGACAGTATTTTGGGTCTGCATAGATGACCTCCTCGCAGGTTTGTTGGCCTGAGGTCATGCTGTCTGCCCACGTACTGAACTCTTGACCTTTGGCCCCTTGCTTGACCAACCTGTGACCTGTCTGCACTCAGTCCAGAATTGTGTGAGTGATTGGCCTTCCTGTCACAGAACGCCCATCAGTCGTGAAGTTTCTTTGGAGTTTCTCTGATAGCCATCTACTGTATCTATCCGTCAGAATATCTGCCTGGAGATTCATTTTTCACGGCATTCATTCAGTGTATGGATTTCGTGACATTTGGATAGCGGCAGCTCGTTTGCAAGGAAGCGAGGGATATGTTAATGACCTCCAGTCTTCGTCATTCTCCTTCTCTCTCCTTTCCTTTCCTCTCTCAGTTGCACCCTGTGTGCTTTTCTAAAAACACACACACACACACACACACACACACACACACTCACATACACACATACACATTACGAGGCAAGAGCAGGCTCTGTGCATCGCTGCGACTGCTTGCCACCCGGGTTCAAAAGTTCACACTATTCCCCTAGGGCTACTGTGCTGCTGCAGATGCTGATAGTCTTTTCTTTCTCTCTCTTTCCCTGCTGCCTTTCTCTCCCTCTCTCCCTCGCTGTTTACACTATTAATCTTGTACACTCTCTCTCACACACTCACTCACACTGCCTGGCAAGAAGAGAGCGGCTTGAAGGGGGGATTTGGACGTATTTAACCGAAGGGCATCCATCACTCTCATCTCCGGCTTCATCCCCACCAAAAGCCACACCGTGTAGTTTTTGCTTCCTCCCGGTTTGTAAGCCCTCTGATGCAGCTCTCCCCTCATTTGCTTTGTTTTATTGTTGCATTGCATATAATTACATCCCTCTGTTGCCTCTGGTGTAGCGCTGTGTTGAAACCATGGGAAAACAGGCGAAGGTAAATGTGCAGCAGTCCATCTGTAAAGAGGCACATAGGCAGAATGCAAAGTGGGAAGCTGGGGCAGGGTGGCTCCTAATCTCCCCCAGAGCTGTCAATGTCACAGACAAATAGCAAAACTATCAGATGCGGTGGGTTCACCCAGAGGTTAGCGTTCCCAGGTACCTCCTGCCTTCACTCCCTCTCTTTCTCCCCTTGCCTTGCAAATGAGAATTTGATTTTGCCCTCCACTGGAATCCATTTCTGGAGATGAATGAAGTTTCAATGCCAAGCCCAGGTGGCCCCGCTGATTTCTTAGGGAAATAAATGGAGACGGGAGAGATGTGTTGGCCTGTACACAGGCAGTGACACGACGGCTCCCAATGCCTCTGGGATCCCTCTGTTTAATTGTTGCTGTAATGTAGCACTTTAAGGTCATTAACATGCCCTTGTGGAGTTACTCGAGGATGTTGAGGATGCATCCCTCTTTACACCGGGATCTCCGCTCGGCTGGAAGAAGTCAGCACTGTGTGTGTGTGCCAAGTGGGACAGGGCTGCCGTGGGCTACAATTGTATGCTGAAGATTCCTTATCTACAATGGAGATTTTTACTATTGATTTATAGTGGTCTATGCTGTAAGTTAGCTTATCTCAAAGAAATTGAATCAGAAGCCTGTGAATTGGGAAAACATTTTATAGTAAAGAAACTTGCTCCTCTTTGGCAGTATAAAAACTGTAATCAGTTGTATTTAAACAAAACAATTATGCAATTACATAATTAACTTCAAGATTTAGATAGCAAAACAGCACTGATTACAGTTAGAGTGCCTTTGCCTAAATAAATATGGTCAGCAATTGTAATTTTGATTACGTGTGGTAAAACGGTATGAAAAAGAGTGCAAATAAAATAAAAAAAAATCTGAAATATTGAGATAATTTTATTGTTTATATTGTGTTATATTTGTCTACGAGTTAATTTGTATTTTCCCACAAAATACGTCCTAAATGACGTCAGTCACTGTCTGAGAGGTTGATTTGCCGTTTTCCTCTGAGTGAAGCACTGCAACAACGATTGGTTTAATTATTTTTCATATTTAATTTTACTTATTTATATAATAAAAAAATAAACTTTTCAAAAGTTTGTAAATTAAAATAAATTATGAATATGGGAAGAAATCCTCCCCCCCCAATTATCTTACTTGCCTCTTAATGTAAACCGGTTAAATAAAATAATAGAAATTTTAAGTAAGTTTAAGTAACACTTTTATTTATTAATTTATTGCAGTTATTTCAAAAAATTTCCTGTTGCAAAAAAAGAAAAAGAAAAAATTGCAACATATTCTAATGTGTTACAAAAAGGCCAAATTGAGTAATAAATCAGCCATTACTCATATTTGTTTATGAAAGACTGAATAGAATCCTGCTAAAATGTATTCAATATATCACAGTATGAATACAATTTAAAACACAGAATGTAAATTAAAAGAAAAGTACAATTTATTCTGGCATTCAGTGGAGAAAAAAGCCCAAATAAAGAAGCATCTTTATATGATTTATTAAAAGGAACTGTTGCTTTTATTTTATTTATAGTTGTTTATGTGAATCCAAATAAGTAAAAAAAAAAATAAAAAAAAATAATTTGGACACTGAAAATAATTCAAATAAATATAATAATATAATATAAAACCACCTTCTTCAGATTTAAGCGTGACTCTGATTTTATTGAGGATTTGGCCTTATTTTCCTTGACAGAATAATTTTTCTGTTACACCTGTTGCCCATTGGGCTTGCCGGTGATTTATGAAAAGAATCAAAGAACGATAGCATCATATAATTGTTTATTGGCATAATATGTAACAGCAGTGACTATAAAATAAAACCAATTACATAATAAAAAGGTAATAGGCATGATATATTGCTCAGAAAGCACAGGGCAATAACACGGTCCTCACAAACATACTTACTTAACTTTATTGCTAAAATTATATTTAAAGCATTTTAATGGAAAGAACAGAAGCATTTTAAAGTTGCAATAACTGTACATTCAGAGAGCGAGCGTGTCGGTTTTCTCTGAGGCTCTGTCGTTGATTGTGTTATATCCCGTTTTTATCACAGATATGCAGGCTCTCCTGTGGGCCCGAAATCCTCCATTGTCGGTATTTATATTCTTACTACTGTTTCTTTTCTTTTTTTGTCTCTGTCAGTGAAGCAGCTGAAAACCATCCCCAGCGATTAGAGGATCATTGTATCTGCAGTTAAGCATTTGAATAGTGGTAGTAAATCTAGAAAAGGGAAATTCAGGGTCGCTGTATACGCTGCTTATGGCTGCCCAGGGGGAAGCCGATGTCACATAGTAAATTTAGCCTCTTAGTGTCTTTACAGTGGCCGGCCGGCGATGTTTGAATATAGGAATAGAGCCAAACGGAGCCCAGAATGACTTGACATCTAATCCTGTGAAGAGGCACAGAAATAAATATTTTGTTCTCACAAATTGCATCAAGCATAACAGACTAAGTTGGACAATAAAATTAACACCAAATATCTCTGCACGGCATTTAAGTTGCAATGTAGCTGAATTTCCAGAATCCAAATCTGCTATATAAAATATTTACCTGATCATTTATGTGTATATTAAAGTTTTCATTCTTCGCTCAGTCGTAAAGCTTTTATCTCCATCCAGACATTTGTTGTTTAACCTGATTGACATCCCTGATCCAAAGAAAAAAGAAATCCTTAATCACTCCTGCATAAATTCCCTGTCCCATTAAACATTATTAGACGACGATACAGGCATCATGCAGCCTGATATAATGCACTGCATGTTTTCTTTGGTTCAAACACATGCATTAGGAGGTTCTAAACACGCTTTATGTATCGATGACTGAAGTCCTAATCAAATCACGGGGAGGAGAGGAGGGCAGGGAAGACATTCTGCCCTTAACCTCAGTGCCTCTCAGTCTCTCTCCTCCCTTCTGACGGCCGCCTCGCTGGAGGGACGCGCAGCAAAGGCCTCCTACTTTAATGAGGAAAAATGTATCAATTTAGCTTTGGCCTGCGCGCAGATTGAGCGCCGGGTGGGTGAAGGTGCACTGAGTGAATCCTTTTTCCTAATCAAGGACAGTATCAAAGAGGATTGTGGTCTCTCTCGCTTCGTCTGTAGAGTCAGCAGCATTCCTCCCTGCAGCCCCCTCAGGGCCGGGGAGCCTCTCTCTGCCTTCTGTTTCACCTCATCAGCAGAGTTCACGTGGGGGTCGGGTCCTGCCCCCTGATGCTGCATTCAATGCAATACCTCTCTGTGAGAGCCCCCGTGCTCAGGGACTAAGCACTGGAGAAAGAAAACATATGATAACTCGCTGATTTTGATTCCTACCTTTGCTGTGAGGGAGGGGGGGGGGGTCACCTCTTCTTCACACTCCTAAATACAGAAGATGTATTAATCCCATAGAGTGGCCAGTGTTAACTGATGTACTTCCCTGTAGTTTAGTTTTGTGTTTTTTGCTGGCAGTAGGTTGTGTTATTCTCCGGAACAATATATAAGATTCTTTCTTTCTTTCTTTCTTTCTTTCTTTCTTTCTTTCTTTCACATACATAACATAACATAACAAGAATGTGATGTCAGTTTGCTAGTTTTATTCAAAAGGATAATTTCCATCCTCAGTTGTTACGAATGAAAAGAAACAAACAAGCACAACAAAGAGCAGAGTACAGCTGAAACAATTAGTCAATTTACTGATTAGTCGATGGCGAAAATTAATCAGCAACACTTTTGATGATCAGTTTAAGTCATTTTTAATGCAAACATACCACAAATACACTGGTTTTAGCTTCTTAAATGTATGTATTGGCTGTTTTTCTTGATTTATTAAGATAGAATTATAATAAAATGTATATCTTTAGGTTTTGAACTGTTGTTTGGACAGAATGAGCAGTTTGAATATTTCAACGTGGGCTTCAAGAGCTAGTAATGGGCATTTTTCACTATTTTATGACATTTTAAAGACCAAACAATAAATCAAGGGAATAATTGACAGATTAATCGATTATTTTAGTTGCAGCCCTACAGCAGACAATAGACCATCAAAGCACATACATTAGAATGTAATATAAATGATTAGAAACCAAATAAAGCTGTTATAGAACATACACACATACAGCGCTCATGACAATCATGACTTCACAACAACAGATGAGACTAAAACATTACAAATATATAATATAACCCATAAAACACAAAGGGCCGCAAAAACTTGCAGGGCTTCAAGTAAAATATCAAGGAGCCATGACACACACAATAAAAAGAATGAAGCACAAAAGACAACCAATTTTAGCCATCACAGGGATGCAGACATCAAATAGACTAGATAGATATTGATGTTCTTATCTAGATAAAAATATTATCAGCTCATTTTTCCCCACGTCATTCCAAACATGTTACACACATTACAATACACTACTTATATGTCAAACCTCATAAATACAGCAGACATCTTTCATAACACCTATACAGTATATTACATACAGTATACATCTGCATGCCTTTAGGTAACGTGTTTTTACATACAAAATTTCCAAATGTGAAAAAAACGGCACAGAATAGCAAAAGAAAAAAGAAGGAAAAAAGCTTTTGTTACAAGCCGATTTTTTTCTTCTGATAAAGGGCTTTTTTTCTCCCTCATCTCTCAATCTTTCTCCATGTAACTGGCTAACTTATTGTAATTTTTCTATAGCTGTGGATACAATAGTGTTTCAAACCCTCTGGAAGTACAAGTTCCCCTGCTGAGACTGAACCCTGCCAGTGCTGTCGCTCCTCTCTGCCTTCCTACTGTCTCATAGAAAAGATACTAAAGAGTTCCTTCAGCACTTTCATCTTCTGTGGCACCATCAACATTTCCAGTGCATTTTTGTGTTTTCATAACATCTTTGTTGCATTATGACCACCGTTAGATCTAATGCAACATATTAGTTCTCCCACCCAACCATTTCCCTTCATTTTGATTCACTCTCTATCCAGCCTTTGATTGACTTTCTGCCTAAGTAAAGTGGATTTTAATGAGAGAATACATTAACTCCCTCTGGTCATGCTAACATAAATCAGCCTTTTCTTGCGGGATCAACTGCTGAGCTCATAACACCACGCTGAGAGAGTGTGAATAACCAAATGAGAGATTGCGGCTGTGGCAAACCACTGGCAGCTCAGATGCATTGTTGTGTATCTCTCCCCGAGTTTAAAACAAGTTAAGGAAGGCAACAGAACAGAGCACTTATCAGCACCCAGGTCAGCTTGCTGAAAATATCCCTTTGTCAGGATCAATTAAACACATATCTCTGGTCAATTTCTATTGATTATTTCCTTCCATTTAGAAATGGGGTGACTCGCATCTTTTCTTGCTGATGACCACTGAGAGCAGTTAGATTCAGTTAGCGTAGCCTGTAGCAACTCCTCACCTTGATTAACAAAGCATGCGATGCAACTAACATCACATCTGTCTACTTCTTTTTGTTGGTAATTGCACTCAGCTAAATAGGTTATGCTGAAATATCAATAAATTGCCATCAAATTAATGCCAATACCAAAGCTGTGGATGGTGCTAATTAAAACACAAAAGGGATGAAAATGAAGTCATGGCATTGCCCTGAATAATTGATAACGCAATTTATGATTTTTATGAAAGAGTGCCGTCTGTCTGCGATTTTGATGAGGCCTTAATTAGATGCATTAATGTGTCTCTCCGTGCCTGTAGTCAAACTCAAAACTCAAACAGCATGATGGTTGTTGGGGTTTTTTAACGCCCTTAATTACACATTTTCAAATAACATTACCTCTGAATATCCACTTAAAACTGCACGGGTCCCAAAGAGGTGTTAGTGGCTAATTTTCATTAAAGGAGGCATTGTTAACTCAGGACCAATCAGAGTCTGCTTTTGTTTAGGGTGGGATCAGGGACTTGAGCAAGCAGCATTAAGCAGCATGATGCTTTTAGGTTGTGCTGCTACCCTGTGGAAGAATCCAGAACTATTGTGTACTTGTTTCCATTTTCACTAAAGTTGTACCCATGTTTGAAATTAATAAAAAGCAGGACAGTCAAGTGAGGTCTGGTCACCTGGCGTTAAAGTGTGAAACACGCATGAATGTGTAATGTTTATTGACTCAAGCAGATCAGAGTGATCCTGTGTTGATTTTGTACCTCCTCATCTATTAGCCCGGCTCGACCTTTGAGATAAATGAAGAGCGAGGGAAGCAGATAGATGAGGGGATTAGAAGTGGGCCGCAACAGGGAAGCAGGCCCAGGAAAGAAATGGACGGACTGCCAGCGGATAGATGAGGTGGGGGAGCATAATGACCGCTGTTTGTTATGATGTACTGAATCAGGTTCTCTTTGACAAAACAGTCCTTAGCACCTCTGTATTTATAGTGTCACCGGTCAGTCCATCCACAAAGGCAGGCTGATGATATGTGAGCGTGTTAGTGCTGTAAGGTGTCTGGGGCTCTGCTCTGGAATGACCCGCTCATCTGTCAGGCCCACGAGCTGAAGTGGTGCAGGGTTATGGGATCACAGGCTGGATTGTTGTGAACTTCAATCCCTGGAGTGTTAGCCAAGCAAAAAAAAAAAAAAAGCCAATATCAGCTTTATTTTTGCTCTCTAGATCAAAGTTATTCAAACACAACTCACTGAGAATAGATTCAAAATGAAAACTTTCAGAGAGAGTGCATTACGTAGTGGGAGTTTTTCATGTTGCTGATTTTTATGAATGAGGAAGAGGTTCCTGTTTGTCTAATGTTGGGGGATGCTCTTTGTTTAAACCAGAGGACCAAAATGTGGGATGACATGTTTGGTTTTTCCCAGCAGTTAAACAGGTCCTTTCTTAGTGGGATGGACTCCAGGCATTCCCCTTGTCATCAGCGGTCTGAATGGGGTGTCACACTGACATTAGAGTAAATGGTCTTTAAATTGTTCTTGTGTTTCAGACTAAAAAGGCGGTTCCTGCTCTCCCTTTGCTTTTTTCCCCTGCAAGGCTAATGCCTGTTGACTAATGAATTCGGAGGAAGCTGAGCTTTGTTTTTGACACGTGGAAAGCCAGGTACCCCTGTTGAAACACAGGGCGGAAGATGACCCTTGAGGCCGACATGGGGTCAGCTTTACAAGTTCCCTTCTAATGGCTAAAGGGTAGAAAATAGGTCAAATAGGCATATTTCTTGTTAGAACTTCCAAACATGAAAGAACTGGTTAAAATCGCTTCTCTATAGGCATCCTGGTGGTGGAGTGGTTAGGTTGAATGCTATATAACTACCGTACGATGTTTCCTGTTAGATTTTAACTGTCCCATAAAGGTGAAAACACCAAACAAAGTCATTTTAACTACACCCTCAAATTCTGCTAAAGCCCTATCTTCCAGCATATTCAAAAAAAATGCAACAAAGGCGTAAGAGAAAGCGAAAATCAATCGCGAAACCCTGCCATTTCTGACAATAGCGAGCGAAGGAGAGAGAGACAAACTTTAGCACGACTGCCCACAAAGTACTGCTTGCTGGCGAAGTGCTAATTTCAAAACGTTACTGACATTTGTAAACTTTACAAACGGATAACCCCGTCATTGTAACCAAAATATGTCTGAGTTTATTTGCAAAGCTGATGTCAGTGAACTAGCATGTCGCTACTCGCGACAGTCGGCTGCTTGAAACACCGACTATCAACACACAGGTGGAGTTGACCAATCACAGTCCTTGCGGTCTGCGTCACCTCAACGCAAAGTTAAATTTTTTGGAGGTGCGCGTCGAGCTACGGGCTGAGGGCTCGGAGAGGGGTTTGCGTCGACACAGAGGGGTCTGCGCGGCTACGCCGTCGATTCGACGCAGAAACATAAAACACTTAGCGTCTCTACTACTAAGAGTTCCTCTTTAAAACTACTTCTCTCCAGCTCAAATGGCACAGTAAGCTAAATACTATGTGAACTGCATTGCGCAGTAGTTGCCAAACAACTGCACTAATTAACTAAAGCCTCTTAAGTCACGCTATCGTCCTATCATGTTTAAAATTTGACTTTGCAAATTGAAGAGAGTTGTTTGGATTTCCACAGGAAGGTTGCTCCCATTAAAAGTGCAATGTGAGCAGATGAATGGACTGCATTGCTCAGCAGCACTGTACATGTATCGATCCCAGCTTTCTAAAGCCTAGCAGGGATGTATTTGATCCACAGGGTTGGAGACTTTATGTCCATGGTGTGTGTTTGTGTGTGCGTATAATGAGGAACATTTTAAGTGCAGCTTATTAGGAGTTTGTGCTGAAATAATCAGTTGGTGAATTGATTAGTTGATTAACAAATTAATTGTTTTTAACTCATTTATCAAGAAAAATGCCAAACTTTCTTTGGTTATAGCATCACAAATGTGATGATTTGCTGCTTATCTCTCTTTTACATCATTATAAATTTAATATCTTTGGATTTTGGACTATTGGCTGGACAAAACAAGACATCTGAAAAAGCCACCTTTGGCTTCTTTTGTCTATAAAAGTTTCCTTACCTTTTTATAAATTTTACAAATGAACTGCTTCTGTTCACAGACTTTGGTGACATCCCCTCTGTGGCAGCCCAGGACCTCAGCAACATCTTGAAGCAAGGCTTCTTGGAGAAGAAACGAAGAGGTATAGCAGCCCTGGGTCAAGTAGTTTTATAAAGTAATGCTGACCGTTTGTTTTAGTTACTTGGAGGGCTAGATGGGTGGTCGACTATAGGAAAAAACCTGAGCAAAACATATATTTGAAGAAATTAGTATTTTCCATTTGATCATTGGGCACTTCTTTCTCCAGATCACAGCTTCTTTGGCTCAGAGTGGCAAAAGAGATGGTGTGTTCTGAACAATTCAATATTCTACTACTTTGGGAGTGAAAAAGGTTTGTTTGAAATGCCAACGGACAGAAACATTATAGGCTCATAAACTGAATCAGATAACATCCTACCACATGTACTCCTCCCTACAGATAAGCAGCAGAAGGGTTCCTTTTATATCATCGACTACAGTGTGCAGCTGGTGACCAACCTTAGAAAAGACTCCAAAAAAAACGCCTCTTTCGAGCTCTTTTGCCCTGGCCGGCGGGCTTTTCAGGTCAGTATTACCACAACAAGCCTTTACAGAGTACTAACTAAAAGTATGTGTCAGGGAGTTTGAGTAATATTATTATTGAGGAATACTGACAGACATTATTTTGTGAAGATTGGAAGTAACGTACGTAAAAATTAGCCCTTTTCCTTTAGCAGAAATATCTAAAATCTAAATTACATCCCACCGATACATCAGCCGATTTGAGCTTAAACTGTAACAGATATTTTCATATCTGTGTATATGTCGTCCAATAAGTAACAAGAAATTGCAGTACATAAATGCAAAAGATTTTTTTAATGTAATTTTGAAACTCCGTTACATAGTTGGTCCACTAGAGAGCACTGAGAAGTTTAGTTTTCTACTTTAAAGTAAATTTCTTGGTCAAAATACTTGATTAGTCTCTAGTGTGATTATTTATACAAAAGTGCCAAAAATGTATAGATTCAGACCTTTCAAATGTAAATACTTGCTGGTTTTGCCCATCCTCTATGATAGTAAACAAATTATTTTTGGAATTTGGACGTTTGATTGAACAAAACAAAACATTTGAGGATGTCAAATAATTGAGAAAATAATAAAAAAAATTAAAATAATAGATGGAGATCTTGATGTGATTATGTTTAAATAAATTAATCTTGGTTATCTGACTATCAAATATTTGCATTGGCTTAAAAAATTCAGTAGAAATCCATTCGGAAAACATTTTATCCACACATCCATCTGGCATATTAGCAGTCATACTGCCTGAGTATAACACTGTTCTCACAGTCACTAAGAATTTATTTCTTAATTGAATATTTTCGATCTGATAATTTCATAGATATTTTAAAAGGGAACATTTCTATTTGCTCTTTCTTCCTTACTAGGCAGCTCGGAAGAGAGCTGGTGTATTAAAGTAAAGATTAAATATCAGGACTTTTATTTCCATATAAATGCACCCTTAGATGTGATGATAATTGTGGGATTATTGCCCCTATTTCCCATTAGTTCACTGCTAGCAGTCCTCAAGAGGCCAGAGAATGGGTGGACCAAATCAATTTTGTACTTAAAGGTAAGCCAGCATCTCTTTGTAATTTCTGCCGGTGCATATTTTATGTGAAGTTTTCTGGAAGGGCGGTCTCTGCTTTGTTACTTCTGCTTAAATGTTTCTTTTTTCTCTGTCCTTATTTGAATCAAGATTTTAAGGATAGAGGATTTCATATTTTCAGATTGTCAAGCCCTCATAGACAAATTAATATTGGGTTATATAAATAAAATTGACTTGAGTTGACTTTTTAAAAGCCACATAGATCAATTGGAAAATACAGTTAAAGCAGTATAAACCTTCTTTTTTTCCCTGAGTTTTCCACTAAAGTTTGCTTTTGTTTTCGAGGGGCAGAAAGGTCAGAAATGAAAGAGAGCCCTTTATCATCTCTGACTCAGATGAAAACCACCCGATCCATCACTAACTGCACAGCCGAGTCCTGAATCTCCTCATTCGACATGTCAGCCACCATGTCATGTGCACCATCATGTAGCTCTAGTTCCCCCCCCTCCTTGCAACCTCTCCTCCCCTAACCCTCCTACCGAATTCCAACTTACAGGAAATTGATTGGTAGATGTTCTGGTTATCCTCCAGTGACATTGATTTCTGCTTGGCCGCTGGTGTACGGCAGAGGACCTGATACCCTGTGTTGCAGTGGCCAGTCGCCTGCAATGAGTCGGCTCCTCCATCTGAGCGAGCGCTCCTGCCTATTCTACTCTAAAATGGGCTCAGGCCGGGCCACTGATTTGCGGGAAGTAACAGACACTCTGCAGTTTGTCTTACTTCCTTCCAGACGAGTTTTACTACAAAATGCAGTCAGATTCATAACATGTAGATGATTATTATTAACCCTCTTCACCTCCTGAATTAACCTGAGAGCAAGGCTGACATGTACTTTCCTTTTTTGTGGACTCTCTTCCAAAAACTTTATGGTAATATTATTTTTGGCATTTTGCCTTTATTTGATACTGATAGTAGAGATACAGATAGGAAATGCAAGATATAGAGAGAAAGACATAAAACAAAAGATGTGATTATATTGTATGCGTCTTAATCACTAGGACAACGGACAACCCAAAATTCAGATTTGAAAGATAAACAGAAGGAAAAATGTGAAAGCATTTAAATTATTTATCAAGCAAAAATGCCAAACATTTGCGTGCTCTGACTTCTTAAATGTTACGATTTGTTATACTAATGGCCGTTTTTCATTGTTTCAGGCACCGCAATTATTTTTTTAATCAAAGAAATTATAAACACATTAATGAATAATGAAAATAATCTTTCATTGCAGGCAGAATTCAAGCCTCCAGTGCTTGTCACTGCTGCACTGCTACTACATGGCACGTGTCCTAGCCTATTGTGCAGTCAGGACCCTTTAAACATTTCTCTTACTTTGCCCTTTAATTCATGTGTGTGTCTTTTGTGCCACGCTGTACTCCATCTTGACGCTTACGCCGCCCATAACGTTGTCTCTCTCCGTCTCTCATAGATCTCCGCTCCACCTCCATCCCTTGCGATGATGAGGAGGATGAGGAGGAGGAAGAGGAGACCTATGATGACATTGAGGGGTTGACCGGCCCTCCCCTGCCTCGGCCCAGTGCTGCCCAGGCCTTTCAGAGCGGCAAACTGGGAGGAAGGCATGAAACGAGGGAGGTCGACGAGGAGGACGAGGATATCTATGAGGTGCTGCCAGGTATGCAGATAGTCATAAGCACACACACACACACACACACACACACACACACACACACACACACACACACACACACAGGAAGGCTGCACACTCATACTCTCATGATACTCAGTCAGATAAATAGACACAGTCGCGCTGCCTCATGCACACTCGAGCCCTGAGGGATTTTTGCAGCGAGAAATATCTGTGATGATCTCCCCTGGCTGTGAAATTTGTGTTGCCAGGTACTTCCCTACCACCACGGCACCCAGACTGATCGCTCATTTTAAATCAAGCAACACTAATAAGCGTGTCAGGACTGAGGTGGCTGCTGCAGAGGCGCACGGGGCAGGAAGGGAGGACTCTCCTCACACTGACTAGAAATCGGCTTCCTCTGGTCTCCCTCCTTATTTCACTGAGAGCCATCTGTTGAGAAACAGTTATGTTGTTGAAATCAGCGAGAGCCGAGTAGTTCCGAATGCTCTGTCATAGAACGTCCAATTAGCTAATGTTGCCAGGCAACAAATGGCCTACAATTCAATCCACTAAGCAGAGTTTTGGCTAAAATTGCCTAGCAACAGCAATTTAGTTGAAAGGAAGTAAAAACTGCATCTCTCAGGGCTTAAAATAGTTCTGGAGCTCTTAATGTCACATGTTTAATAGAAATTAGAGAGTTTGATTGAGAATGTTGCAAGACAGTGTGTGTGAGTTCCCACTGAGGGGCGAGACAGTCCCATGTGTCAGGGTGGCTACAAGATCCCGAGAAGGACAAAAGGGGTGATCTGATCTTCTCAGGGCCATCGTCCATCACTCTTTCTATTAAATAAGATACATCAAGATTCTGTTTCACTCAGTGAGTACATTACCTTTGCCAAAATCACTGGTGAGAGGGAAATCAGTCTTCAGACTGTCACGCCGGCGTTCAAAGCCATCTGGGAAGAGGTACAGACTCTGACCACAGATGGCATATCGAATGACGGGCTCTTTCGTTCACTTTCTCACCCATTCACTTATCAATCATTCTGCACCTCTCTTTGCTCACTTACAGCTCCTACACAGTGATTAGATACTGTTAAATTATTAGATTTATAGTTAATTCCATGGAGCAGGATTGCAAAATACAAGCTTGTGTTTGTATTTGAGGAATCTTCCTTTCTTAACAAATAGAAATATTCCTGGATAGTACATTAGTCTTTGCAATGACTATATTTTGTCAATTTCTTTGACTTTACTTCATTCACTGCTCATGTGAATGTTTAAGATTACTTTTCAAGAGTTATTAACTTTAAATATCTGGAAAATAGCAGAATTTACAAAATTGTACCCTGGTCAGATACATCTTGCATGTGCAGCAGCCAAACTAGCCAAGAAATGTCGAGTAGGAGTGAGGCATCATTTTCCCTGTGATGAGCTCCCTCAGTTTTGTGAGAGCAAAACTCCGAAAATGGCTCAGTTGCAGGCAGAATTCAGTGCGATGGTGGTATTGGCTCTGGTGCTGATGACTGATTTTATTGACTGGAAAATTAAATCACTTTGATATAGAAACCGTCGGCCCATAGCGGTGGCCTCTCGACTGAGGAATGCTCTTCTGAACAGCAGTTGAAGAGTTTTGAACAAATGTTTGGACCCTTTGGAAACAGAATTAAAATCACGTTTTTTTTCTTTCTCTTTTTTGGTGCCGTAACAATGCACGGCATTTTCATATTTCATTAAGTATAAGCCATAAGCCATTTATAATGATATCTTTTGCATATTTAAGAAGATTTTGTTTTATTCATGAAATGTGCAACAACCTGCAAGTGTGTATTTGAGAAAGAAAAGCAGGAGAAAAGATCACCCTAACATATACAGCGAGAAGTGTTCTGCATCTACACTGTACATATAATCACAAATATGCATGTGGATATACTGTGTGTGTGTGTGTGTGTGTGTGTGTGTGTGTCGTCCTTCCTGGTCTTCCTGGAAGCAGAGGCGCAGGTTGTGCTAGAAGGTGGATAGTGTTGCTGGGTTGTGGCGTGGCTGTCAGCCTGCTACTGTTAAGGATGGATGTGGGAGACAGAGGGCAGGCATATCACTGTGTCACCTCTCAGACCACCGGGTGCCACGCCCCGCAGTCAATGACATGTCCGCCTCCGCTTGCCTTAAAGACAGCCTCTTATTCTTTAACTTTTCCTGCCTGGGTCGCTGATAAATGTGAACAAATTGATCCTCAATGAGGAGTTCAGTCTGGTTAAAGAAAAAGAGACATATCGTGTCTTGTGGAGATGCATCAGGCATTGGCTGTAATGTATTTTATTAATTTTTTGTTTGATTTGTTTTATCGTGATGCTTTTTTTAAAGGCACATTTGCCCTAAATGTGTGAGACAAAAACAAATAGTTTTCCTTGAGCAGCAGGTAATGTTTCTTATCATTAATCTGCTGGTTTTTCCCTGTTAGATAATACAGTTAAAATGTTTGGCTCCTGATATCTAGTTAAAAAATGCTTCCTGCTCATAAACGATAAATGTTTTGTCACAAATATCATTTTGCTGTGTTTTGTTTGTTTAGAAGAGGATTTTCCAGATCTGGCAGATGAGAGCAGTGAGAAGAACAAACCAGGTCAGAACCTCATTACAGGCTTCTACTAATAATGAGAAAATGTCCATCCTAATGGTTCACAGTGGGGAAAAGAACATTTTCTTGCTCTTCTATTTAAATTTGTGCTCTGCATTTCCTCTCAGCTTCGTCATCAGATTACGCTAACTACTACCAGGGTTTATGGGATTGCCAGGCCGACGAGTCGGACGAGCTGGCCTTCCAGAGAGGAGATCTCATCTACATCGTTAGCAAGGTCAGCATCACCATAAGAAAAACAGTAATCCAAGAGGTTATTTAAACTTCTCTCAGAATGCTGTGCTTCCTGGACACACTTTCTCCAATTCAGTTGAAATGGGAGATTACTGTTCTTCCGTTCATCTCTAATGGAAACTATTTCTGATTACACCCTTGACTTGTAGACATAATTACAGGAGGAATTACAGTAGTTTAAAATTAGTAAAATGTGATGCAGATGTGTAGAATATGTAATTATTTAAGGGTTAAACAACATCAATACCAGTAATCACTCTGCCCTCGTTTACTTTCTGAACATGCTGATATCCCCAACGTCTAAATTCCTCTGTTAGTGAGCGCCTGTGTCTCGATGCAGCAGTGAAGCACCCACAGTGGCATTGTCTATTCCCAGGCCACTAGGGTGAAGTGCTATTCGGGCCGCTGCGTAATGGTGCTGTTGTTCATTATGGAGCCTCTATCACAGGGGTTAATTGAGTAAGCAGCCATGCGAAGCCCTTCCTTTCTGTTTGACATAAACTGCAGGTGAAGCCATCCTGCATCTCAGCTCTTTTTCTCTCAATCTATTTCCTCGTGTTTTATGGCCATCTTGTAGTTACATGCAGAGTATCTACCAGTGAAAAGCCACCCTACTGGAAATCAATGGCTTGTAATTTGGGCGCTCTTAACTCTGCTGCGTACAGGGACTTGTTCCCAGACAGTTTCTATTGGTCGGTTTGAAATTGAATCATCATGTTCTGTGTTTAGGCTAAATTATATGAAGAGCGGAGGAAGGAGGAATTTACAGTAGATTCAGCCTTTTTGTTGTTTATTATGCTCTAGAGATTGAGAAATTATGTATTCAACCTCATATTTCTGGCATCTTTAATCAGCAGCTGCAGCCACTGAATTTTAATTACTTGTGATGTTTTCTAGTTTTAGTGCCGAAACTTTTATAGTAACAGAAGTCAAGGATTTAGGGGCAGATAGATAAACCAACGGTAACAGTTTGTGTTAAAGGAAATGAAGCCTTTTGTTTGTAAGAGCAGATATGGCACAGGTGAAATATGCTCGTCACAGAAGATGGATTTTTAATTGAGGTTATCTTGGCAGTGCCAGATTAATGAGATGCCAGCCTTCTCTGTCTGTGCGTGCTGGTTGATAGGGGAAAATGTCAAAACAGCTATGTCAATTTTTCACGTAAGGATGACAAAGGCAGTGTACTTGGGGAAACAAAGGGGACCTGGCTCTGTGCTGCAGATCCGCCTCAAACTGCCTCAGCTCTGCCTGGCGCATTACTTTTCACTGTATGGATCAGATTACTGCTTCACGGAAGACCTTAAAGCAAACTAGGTCTAGGTTGGAAGCAAGTCTTGGTTGTAGTATCTCATAATCTTAATGACACAGATTACTCTTGTTTTGTCGAGCTGTATGCTGAAGTCATAACATAGTGACAGACTACGCAAGAGTATTCTAACTATCCTCTAATGGATTTAAAGCGTGGGTCTGGTTGTAAATTATTTAGAGGTGATCTCCGCACAGCTTCCGACTGTTTGGTTTCGTTGGATGACACGACTCCACCCGTGTCCCATTTTGCGTCCTAAAAGCATCACATTCCCCCATGAATAGCATTATTTACATTATAGCCTGTAATCGGCTATTTGTTTTAATGAGCCCTTGGGGAGGGCTTCCCTGCGTCTTCTGCGTGTACACGCAGGCCCCTGCCACAGTTCAGTTTTACGGGGGAATCCTGAGAACCCTGACCTCGATGAGTGAAATACGGGCCCTTGGCTAGAACTCAAGTCTGTCGCTTAACTGGGGACCCAGACACATGAAATGGCCGTAATAAAACCAGGGCCCATAAATTCTCTTAGAGGGTGGGAGGCCTGGTTGTCTGTGCTGTTATGTCAACACTGACCATAATTACAAGGTAATAAGGACACGCTCTAAGTGCTAAATCAATGGTGCTAACAAACTGTTATTTTTAAAGCTGGGATGTGATTGACTGCTGAAGTGCAGAATGGGATAGCCACAGGCGTGGTGTCATATGGCTGTGAACTGAGGAGAACATGCCGATTGTATAAAAGGCCCTCATCCATCATTATTGATCTCTCACTTACTGTAAAGTGGGGGCATTTTTACTGTATTTGTGTTTTTTTCCCTTGTGTGTTGCTGTGTGTGCGCATATCTGTGTGTCACTGACAAAGTAAATAAATTAGGCACCTCACAACTCATATGAATCCCATTAGTTGAACGGTATTAATCTCATAGTGTGGCTCTGCTGCCGGTTTCAGCGATGCCTAACTTGCTTTCCGCAGAGCTCGATGGCGATGCTCAGCGCACTGATACATGAGTTAGAAACACACCGTTAAATCCATCTTGTGAGTTTTGCTCTGGCATTTCATTTCTGAGAGCTTGCATTTTTCTAATGGGCATTATCGCTTTACGCTGTCATTTTAGTGTGTGATGACAAATACTCTACACACTCTGAGATGTTTAACTCGATTTAAATTGTTGAGAAGTTTCGCACACATTTCCGCTGCATAATAATATGCAACTAGATATTTGTCATAGGATTTACAATGTGAATGTTAGATGAATTTATCACAGTGGCTTAAAGCTGTTGTTTGAGTTCACCCTGACACGTGTAATGCCTGTGTACTTTGTCGGCCATGTCCCACACGGAACCATAAGGTTGTCCTGCATTCTTGCCCTCTAATTTATGTGTCCAGAATCAAAAGACATGGTCTCCACAGGTCAGCTGTCACATTCCTGTAATCCCACAGGCACTCATGGAGAACGGCGGGATGGAGTGGGAAGAGATTTATGGCACAAACCCATCCAGGGTCCTTAAAACTCTGGCAAGCACTGCTGCCACCTCTTCCTCTTTCTCTTCAACCCACTGCTCACCTCTCCCCCTCCAACCAAAACGCAGAGAGAGGGAGAAGGGCCAGCCAATCCGATGCGTCTCCCAAAGCAGAGCGTCACATCACATTTGGCCAAAGTGTTTGGCTGCAGCTGCTTGTTAGTGACAATGAGAACATAGACACCACTGACACCTTGTGGCAGTTTTTTAGCATAGTCTTGTAACGGGACGGTTTTATTAAATGACAACTTATACAAACACCAGAAGCTGATTTACAGCCTTATAGATTTACTTGCTGTGAGTTATAGTCTCTTATAAATAGAAGTTATGCTATTAAAAATTGAAATAAGAGATTCTCGTAATTTTGTCCAGGCTACCTGTGACAGTTTTTCTTTATGGTCATTGCAGGCTTTTTCTCTGTTTAACAAGCCTGTTTGGGCTGCTGCCAACAGATCACACCAACTGAATAGAGCTGAAGAAAAGGAAAAGTGGGCAAACAATCAGATGGGAAAAGTCAAGCAAGAGAGACAAAGAGGGTGGATCCCTTTATTCTTTTGTGTGAACCCTGTCTCCCCACTCCTTTCTCCTTTTCTCTGTCACACACCCATTTAAAGACCCCTGGCTGCTATTGTGGCCATAGACACCAAGACGCTATAGACAGGCAAGACATCCTATTTACCACCCAAAGTAGCAGGGGGTGAGTCTGGGGTTTGGGGTCATGCAGGAGGCAGCGGTCATCCCCCGGTCAACTACAGTAGGTCATTATTCAGCCCAAGCCAATAGCCCAGAACTGCGTCCGAGCAACCCACCCCCAATCCATTCTGCTTAATTATTATAAATGAGGGGCGGCGTAAACAGCCATCATTACAGACACTCAGTGGCATACACAAATCCACTTTAAATTGCTATTAAGTTAAGGAGCTATCTGTAATCCCAGGCGTGCATTAGAAAGGAGCGAGTAGGTTTTCTTTTTATTAAATCTCATCGTCCCTGAGATATTTTCAAACGTTCTCATGCTCTGTCATGTTTCCAATTTGAAGCCAATTCACTGATTTAATTAAAAGCCCACTTGGAAAAAATGGACACTAAGTAGCCATTTCAATCTCTGGTTGTGCAGAATTATCATCCATATTTCTGGATGAATTTCGACAAGATTTCTTTTGGCACAGAATCCTTATAACTGCCCCAAAATAAGCATTTTCCCCCACAGTTTTGGGTTTTGTCAGGTCATATGTGAGGTATTACCTGTGAGGGGAGCTCGGTAACCTAATAGCGAGTTACAGCTCATGGGCTTCTGTCTGGTAGAGGTGTCCATGTTTCTTTGTTAGAGTGACCAGTGATGGAATAACTGCAGAGAGCTGCAGTGCATCTGATGAGTCGATGTAGAGGAGAAAGAAATGCAGAAAAAACAACAACATAGAGGATGCAAGCGGAAAAAGGCTGCTACAGGAGAGATGGAAAGAGAGGAAGGGGAGGAAAGGAGGGAGGGGGTTGGAGATGTGGAAGGAGGGAGGGAGAGATTGTAACACCCAGGCAGCGGGTTCAGCGGCAGGGCAATGAGAGACTTCCTGCGCTCCATCACGCCCAAGGCCTGCCTCAGTCAGCTGGTGGCCGAGGAAAGATGCCTCATGTGTCAGGCTTATTAGCACTCCCCCTAGTTTGTATGCATTTGGGATTGTGTGTGTGTCTGTGTGTGTGTGTGTGTGTGTTTGTGTGTGTGTGTGAAGATGAGAAAGAAAAAAGAGTGAAAGAAGAGGACACGGAGTCTGAATCTCTACAGAATTTAAAATTTCCCCAAAAAAGGTGCATTCATTTCCTGACAGCGAGACATATTAAAGCTGTGTTTTGTTTAGGCACATGATGGTGATAATGGCATCACCCGCCTCACCCGTTGTCTTTCAGCGCGTCCAACCAACCTCGACTCACCTTCTCCCCGCTTCAGGCTCGGGTAGCTGTCAATCCGTCCTCCGGTCGGGAACATGAGCGATGGGCCTATCAGAATGCCACCATTAGCCAGCCCCCTGAGTGGTAAATAAACGATCGCGCCGGTACACTGCAGGTGTTGTCATGGCAACCCACTCTCAGTGCCAGCCCCGCCCACGCTCATTCCCCCGCTTTCTCGGCGGAGGAGTCACCGGGAGGTCAATGAGTCAACGCGCCGCAGCCGCCACGACACGGCGCTGTTTGGCACCAGTCTTCCTCCCTCTGCTCCCACAGAGTGGATCTGATCTGCATCCAGGTTGCAGCAAACTGCAGCTCTGATATGTGTCACTTCTCAGAATACACACTGTGTGTCCTGCTACATCTTGGTAATGAGGTAAAAACAGACATTTCCCAGAACTCAGCCACTCTGGGAGACGCTTTTTTTCATCACCCCTGAGCCTCTTGGAGGGAACATCTCCCCTATCAGAAGAACAACTTAAACAACTTGCCCCGATGAGCCGATACATGCCTGTTCTGTGCCCCAACGTTAGCATTTCAGAGCTTAAGATACAGCATCACACAAAAACAAATCAACCTAAAAGACAAAAAAAGAGGAAAACAAACAGAAGGAAGAGGATATTAAGGAGTTAGAATAGTTTTTGTGATTTGGATAATTCACTCTCCATGCCTTTTGGAATGTCTTTATTACAGCAGGTGTACTCTGGATGAACCCTTTTCAAGTATGAGGAAGATGGACTCTGCACGCCTGACAGACTTCCACCGCCATTGGCACCCACTCTGTGATGTAGCAGTTGTATTAAAATGGCGGCGCTGATAATCCAAAAGACCTTTCTCAGGGAGAATTTGAGACTGACTGCACAGATGGGCCACGGAGATAAATAAAACTCTGTCACTACGGTTGGTGGAATAGTGCTGCGACTCCCCCAAGGGAGAGAAAAACTGTTTCGCTCCCTCTCTCCAATGCCTCCCCCCCCCGTCCGTCTGTCTCTCCTCTCCTCCTCCTCTGTTCACGTTATCACGAATGGGAACCAGAGCCAGCTTTCCGCAACTGGGCTTTTCCCTCTACAGTCTTATGGGGAGCATCAAAAGACCATTTCTGACCTAACTTTCCCCTGCTTTATGAGTTCAGACACACACTGAATTGTCAGTCAGAGTTTGTCAGAAAGCCAAGCATGCTGGAGCATCCCAGTGTGAGCTGTAAGCGAGGTTTTTAGGGGAAAACGATGAGGCCTGGATGGACAATCTGCTTATTGTGGGTACCTGTTTGTGCTGTAAGAACACTTGAGTCTTGTGGTTTATCACCTTCTAAGCGATCCATTCATCCTTGCTGTCCAAACACCTCTCATTAGCTGCAGGCCTCATTCCTCTGGATGGAGAGGGGTGTCAGGTCTGGATGATAGGCTGAACCTTTGACAAAATGCCGTTCATCACGTCAGAGAATGTGTGTTTTCACAACTGGAACCTGTTAGAGCAAGAAGTGAAGTCTGATTCCAATCTCAGACAAGTAAAACGTATATGTACACGTGTCTGCTTGCATGTATGTAGTATGTGTGTAGCGTTTCATCTTGTCCTCAGTGCCGGAACAAAACTGTTCACGCAGCCATTCTCAATCTGCTGGAGAACAGAGGAGAGATGAGTGGCCAGGCTCCTCGTTCCATCAGGGCAGGAAAATGACGGCCGGCTGGTGCCTCCTCTGCTTGGCTTCAACGCCCCTCTGGTATCTAGCCAAATATTGATCCAGTACAGATCTAGTTAGAGCCCAACTGCTGCAATCAGATGATCATGTGGTTGTTGATGTGACTCATGTTTCTAAAATGTAAGAATGAATCAAATATTTTGTTATTTCAGTCTTACAGAATGTGAGAGGGCTGAAATTGAGTTTTTAGATGCGGAAAAGCGATGGAAAATGTCTCATACATGTAAAAGATCTGCATGTTTTCAATTCTTTATGGGTTCGAACTAGAATATGTTCACTTACAATTATTCCTTGATTATTTAACCTAATAACCAATTCATTGTGTATTAGGAGAGTATACATGTGATCTAACATGGATTAAATGCAACATAAAATGTCACAATCCACCCACAAATTCAATTAATTTAGATACTTCCAAATGAACATTGTAAAAATCAACTCAACTGATTTAGCCAACAATAATTATACATTACATTAAGCCTCTACGAAAAAGAGTGACATTTATTTTTAAGGTCAAATTTTTGTCTTTAACGACAGCAGCTCAGTGTATCTAAATTATATATTTTTAACATCTTGTAGGATACATACTTTCCTCCTATTTATCTCACAATTTAGTTTTTTATCCAGTCAGTCAAAGTCCAGTCAGTTTTATTGTATTTCTTAACTACATAAACAGAAGTCAGGTTTGTTTGAATGACAAAAAATAATTTTATTTTTATTTCCGAATTTAATTGATTAAAACTATACAAATGGGATCATAATGCTTTGTTGTTGTTTTTATGCCCCTTAACATTAAGTCTATAAAATGTCTAAAATGATTGCAAATGCCCACAAGTATTTGCTGAAGCTGCTTATTTTATTGTATGTCCTAAAGGTATTCCTCTTTTGGTGATATGAAAGTGAGAATGCAGATTAACTTCATATTATCATCTTATTTTTTCAAGTCACCAGTTGAAGTTACAGAGCATTAGTTTAGTTTTTTCTATGTATAAATGGAAGACTCCAGTTTCCAGTTTCCTTATAAAGCACAGTGCAGAATTGAAGTCCCGTTATAATTAGTCTGGGAGAACAGACAGGCTGTTGTTATGGCTTCTGAGCAGTAAAAAAATAAATAAGCCGTTTTTATTTTAGACACTTACTGTCTCAATAGTCTTGTTTACCGTTTTTCCCCCATTTTTGAATGAAACCCCCGAGGCCAATGCACCCGAGTGTCTATTACAATATTGTACATGGCTGTTTCACAGGTGGGATCTAGACTCTCCTGGATTTCCTTTGCTAAAGTTGAGTCGATACAGTTTTAACCTTATTATTTTAGTAGCCACTGTAAGGGATCAGGGCCTCGTGTAATTGCAGTTCAAATCATTCGAATGGTTGTTCTAATGTTAATAACATGGGACAAACAGTACACTCAAATCAAATAAAAATGTGAGATTGGTGCTTAATCCTGCTTTGTTTACTTGTCCTTGGACCCCTCGGAGATTTACGGTTCTTTGTTTGTTCAATTTGGGTCTAGGAGTACAACATTCACGGCTGGTGGGTCGGTGAGCTGAACGGCACTGTGGGTATCGTCCCCAAGGACTTCCTGCACCCTGCCTACATCCTCTGAGCTCCAACAGGTACCGAGGCACTCTCTTATCATCAGCATTATGGACCATTACTGTGGCCTAATACACAGAAACGGTCCCCCTGGTGCTCTTCCAGGTTGCCATAGAGGTATATTCAGTCGTTGACCTGCCATTTATGGCATCTGCTGGCTGGAAGAAGTATTGCATAAAGCAATCTGAACGGGGCACTGGGTGAGAATAAATATGTGCAACAAAAGCGTGATTACAGTGCGGTTGTCCTATTTAAGAAAATGATTTCCTTATACTGTTAGGCACAGCTTAGAATGAATACTGAATTATTAATGCTTGTTTCTCTGATAGCGTGTTTATTTATTTTTTATTTTACAGCTGCTGCTGACGCGTCCGGCCATGAATTTCACAGACAGCACCGTGCAGATAATTTTTTTGTAATTTGAAAATGATTCTCTCTCATAAGACTGTAAGTCTGCTGCCGTAGTGCTTATTTCTGTACACTATAAACCATTGGTAAAGGTCTTACATACATGATGGACAAACTAGAGCAACCATTGACAGAAAACTAAGCAATAACAATTTGATAATTAATTGTTTATGTAATTAAGAGAAAAGTTTCTCTTCTCTGGGATTTACTGCTTAATATACTTGTGTTTTTGACTACAGATTGGACACAAAAAAGTAATTTGAAATTGTCATTGGGCTCTGGTAAATGTGATCTTCCAAATACTAAATGTGTAATTGATTAATCAGAAGATTAACCAACAGTATAGTAAAAATAATTGTTAGTTGCAGCCCAAGTAATAATCGATTAGTTATTGTGGACCGAAACATTTATCAATTCACCGGTTGAAATGTTTTTATTTTCTTGTTTTATCACTGACATTAAATAAAAAATATCAACAGATGGAATGTACAATATGTAAAATATTTCAAACTACATTGTAACTGGAGTTTTTAACATAAATCCCCAAAAAATAGTAACAGCCTTTACTGCTTGTCTGTGTGTGTTTTTTCCAGGTAACATTCTGTGGTTATTAAACGGTTTTATTTCCAGCCACTAGGTGGCAGGGTTGCATTAATATTTTGTCAAAACCATGAGATGTGTTTTATTAAGACATGTATAATAAAATCAGTAATATGAAATCCACAGAAATAAACAGTCACATGTAACACAGTAAAGAAGAAAAACTATTTATTTGAAATTAAGTTAGATTTACATGGACAGTCACTCAGGTTATCGTAGCCTCTGTAGATCCACGTTATAAAATAGGTCTTCATTGAAGAGGGGACATTCTTTTAAAAAAAAAAAAAAAACTTAAAAGCAACTTTGCAAAAATAATACAACTACTCATTTACAGTGTAGAGAGAAAGCAAAACCCAGAACTACAATCCACCTACCAGATCCCACAGCTGTGACACGGGATGAGTGACGAGGCTCATCTCTATGTGCAACCACCAACGGCACAATAAACTCGGGGCCCCTTTTTTAAACGATGCAACGAAATTAATTAGAATCACAAGCAGCAGCAGCAGTGTGTGAAAACAATCTTGACGTCAAACTGCAGCCAGCTTTTACACAAGTTTCATACTATGGTAACTGGAATGAAGGCCTGTGCTCACAGAACTAAACATTTTAAATGTAGGCAGTGATTTTAGAAAAAAACTATGCCTTACAGGGTCTGTACTTGGTATTGAGAAACAGAAAGGGGTCTGGGCTTGCCTCGCCACGGCTCTCACATATCGTTCCCCAACTCATCCAATGCCAGCTCTTTGTTACGGTCCTCAGCGTCTGATACCGGCGCACGAGGCACTCGCATGCAAGCATGCACGGCTGGACCGAAGATGAAGAAACTCAGATTACAACACACAGAGAAAGTGTGACTTCATTTTCTACTCAGGACGCCATTACTTCACTATATCTTTACATAGCAAATATTTCTTTGCTGCTATATTAATGTTCTGAATATCGAGTACAGCCCCTTTAAGCAACAAAAAGCATTTGACTGTAGATTTGGATTTTCTTTTTTAATAGGCTCAATTACAGCAATCACAAACTCTTTAAAAGTGCATACAGAAGTGAGTGTTACTACACACTTGAAAAAAGGTAAATTCATTATTTAATTCAAGTGTATATTTCTATTATTTGTCTCTTTAATAAAGTATAACAAGACTAAATTTCAGAGCAATCACATTAAGTTTAAAATGAACATATGTAAAATCACATTTTATGTTTACACAACAATAAAACCTCCAGCTCTTTTGCAAACGAGTAAATCAACCCTAAGATGCTTGTATGCTTTTGTTAACTTGAGCACCCTCTGCTGGCAGAGGAGAAAAACATTGCCAATATTTAGTTCACCTGAGTGTAAATGAAAATTAAACATACACCGTTAAAAAAAAAGTTGAACCTACAACACGTGTGACAGACCGGATCATCTACATTGTGTCGATGGTATATAATGAGCAGATGTTTTATGTATGTGCGTATGAACGAATGTGCCTTTGGCAGACAACAACTCCCACAATCCATTTCTCTGACTCTGTGAGTGTGCAGCCCCCCTATGTTGTGCCATTCAGCTGTCTAAGTAATGCACCTCCACCTCGTGAGTCTCCTCTGAGGCGTCAAAAGACAGCGAGGACAAGGCTTCCTGCTCCATACATTTACTATGAGCTAATCCAGGCGTGCAGCTGCTCTCTAAGATGCTGAAGTCACTATTTTCAGTCAAATCTACACCAGTTACAGGTGAGTTCAAATCCAGAAAATGATTCAAGTCACTCTTGTTGCTAATGTATTGCAGGTCCTCGTTCTCCCTGACTGAAATGTCCTCTTTTTCCACAGGGCATCCATTCATGTGTAGGTCCAAAATGTTTCTACTGGAGGGATCTACATGTGACCAGTGAGTGACCTCCTCAGGAGACGTCTTCATGTAGCCAATTGCAGCCTGGATTGAGTCCTCGGCCTCTTCACAAATGCTTTCTTCATCGCTGACTTTGACGATGCTCTCATTGGAAATTGAGTGGCTGTCCTCGTCACTGTCCTCTTTGGTCCTAACCAGATCCTCTTCCTGTTCGACTTGGTCCATTGGTTGAACAGTGTCATCGCCACTGCGTTGCACCTCTGGGACACTGTGCACATTGTGGGTGTCTTCATGGATTTCTGACTGAAGTGGCGTCTCCTCTTTGCTCTCAGATTCATCACTTTTTTCGTTGTCTGGCTCTTTGTGTTCGTCTGAGTTCTTAAACCCCTCCGGACAGCTGACATCTTCAACATGAACCTCGGTGGTCTCAAACACGTTGATAGCACTAACTTCAGAGGTTACATGATTTTCTAAAACCTTTTCCGTCTTTGCCTCCACTGAACTTTCCCACTGATCAGCTTTTTTCTCTGTGTCTGGATGAGGAACAGTTTCTTCTTCTGTATCTAATGTAACGCTCTCCTCTCTTGCTGAACACCCCTCAAACAAGCTGTCCATCTTGTTCTCTTCGAAGTCAGGCCCCATGGGCGAGTGCACCTCCACTGGTGTTTGTATCTGACAGCATCTTTGCTGGATCTGTTCTGCAGGGCTGAGACTCTCAGCAACATCTTGGCTTTCACCCAGAAAAAAAGTCACCTCTGTCGGGCCAGGGTCCACAACAACGGCCTCTAGATGATTGTTTTTCTGGAGGACCCTTACTGAGGATTTCTCCTTGTTCTGTAACTCAACTGTGTCCTCATCGCAGACCTCCAGCAAACCTTCAAGAGGGTCCGAGTCATTACAGGACAAAAGCTCAGGGCTGAAGCTCTCTCTAGGTTGTAGGCAAGGTTGATGAGGAGCTGGACTGTAAAGGGCGAAAGAGAAAACATTTACCTTAACTCACGATTACAACAGAACAGGAACTTGCATAGAATAATAGTTTAAAATTTTGGGAAATACGCTTATTCACTTTCTTGCCAAGAGTTAGATGAGAAGATCGTCAACACTTTGTTTACTTTGCCAGACTAGCCGTTTCCACTTGTTAGTCTAGTCTTTATGCTAAGCTACCTGGCTGAACCCTTGAGAATCAACATCAGACTATGCAGCTGTGTAAGTAAACTTGCATAAGAAACATTGTTTTATCAATTATTCAAGTTTGGATTACCCATACTCAGGTCACTTGGCTCCTCTGTAAACAGAAGGCCACTGTTGTATGAAATGACACGGTGTATGGGAAAGACTTGAGACCGGTCGGAGTAAGGTGCTCTTCCTACATAACGTATATCCTGTTTAGCTGTCAGATGATGTGCACATGACTATATTATATCACATCCTGCATTACTTTCACTATCGTTGTCTTGTTCTGAGGAAACTATATGTGATGCATTTTCTGTCTCCCTGGTCAGAAAGACATTATTTTCTCTTCCTGACGTCTGGGTTTTGTGACAAGGTATTACTATTACGTTACAATAATAACTTTAACCATCCATCAGTGCTTTCAGTATGACAGATACAGCATGAATAACCTTTGAGTGCTTTCAGTATGACAGATACAGCATGAATAACCTTAAATAAATAGAAGGGATCATGCAAAGGTAACATTATTTGCACCCCATATGGCCTATATCAATATTTTATATCAGTCATACCTCTCCATGGACTCATAAGAAATAGTCAAACTTGGCTCCTTGATGGAATCGTCCTCTTGAGCCTGAGCGAAGCCCCGATTGGACGAGGCGTAGGTGAGGATGGCGTCCGTCACGGAGTAGGGAGTGTGGCCCTGCACACAGTCCAGGATGTGACCGACTGGCAGCTGAGTCTGCAGGAAGAGGTGGAGCTGGCTGTCTGACAGGCATACTGTCATGTTCACCACACTGCCAGGACAAAAGGTATTTGTTATTAAGGTGGCTTGCATTACAGAAATTGCAGATCAAATGTTTTTTTTTTTTTTTTTTTTTTAAGAATAAGAAGAACTTACTTGTCCAAAAAGGCCTGAAGTCCTTTCCTTCTTCTCTCCAGGAAGTCCTCATTGTTGAAGGAGAAGAAGGACTTTCCTGGAAGCTCTGGGACTGGCCTAGATGGATGAAAACAAGCAACCATGTAAATATCAGTAACTCTTAGGTGGCCATGTAGGTGAACTTTAGCAAAGAATGGCGACATGCAAACCAATTTGTGTTAATGTTATCTCTTATCACAATGGCATTAAAAAACCTTTAAAGAATAGAAGAACAGGACTAGCTCTTCACAACAACTTACACCAAACCAGCGTTCTTCTGAAGCTTCTTCCTGAGCCAGACGAACTCACTGTAACGCCGACGCACGCACGACGTCTTGGCTGTGAAGGCTTTACTGTTGGTCTGGGAATGAAAACAATATGTATCACATTCAACAATGCGTCTAATACGATTATTATACAGAGCCAAATTATGAGGCAATGTAACATCACATTACAGGGAAAGTCTGGGAATATTTGGTATTTTTCTTATTGTCAACAGATCCCAAAATAAAACAGAAACACCAACAGTGAATGTATCTAACAAGTATTGTGTGTGCATCACAGCCTGATATATCTTCTTTCTGTGTGCCGTAGAGCTCAGTTGTTGTTAAAAACACATCAGTGAGCCACACTGTTGCACTGGGTGACATGTTCCTTCATCACTACGAACACACACACACACACACACACACACACACACACACACACACACACACACACACACACACACACACACACACACACACACACACACACACACACACACACACACACACACACACACACACACACACACACACACACACACACACACACACACACACACACACACACACACACACACACACACACACACACACACACACACACACGTTTATTTTGACTCAATCCGCCACACACCGTCCTGCTGCAACAAATGCTCACTAGAGCACCAAATCTGGATTAATCCTCTGCGAAAAATAGTCCCAAACAAATGCACTATTTCCTTCTGTTTTAGTAATGTTTGATAAAAAAAAAAAAAAAAAACAGCTGTTTTAGGAAATTACTGAGCCTTTTTTTTTTTATTAAAAATCAGTGGGCTCAGTGCTTAGTTTTGGTCTTTTATGAACGGCAGAACTAAAACATCACATGTCAAATGTGTTCCAGTTATATGTGGGGCAGTCAACTGATGTTTGCATGACAAGCTCCCATCTGACAGATCGTAATCAATTACAAACGGCGTCGGTTAAGTTCTTGTCGTTAAAACCAATACCAATAGATGATAACTCCTCGGAAGCAACACTTCCTCACCATGACTCCCCCGTTTCAGTCAATACACTTGATTTTTCAAAAGAAAATTATCTATTTAAGTCATTTTTTTAAGGAAAAAATAAACATTGCCTGGTTCCAGCTTCTCAAAAGGTGAGTATTCAGAGCTTGTCTTTGTTGTATATGATGGTAAACTGAATCTTTTTGGGATTTTAGACTGTTGGTCAAGCAAAACAAGAAGATGTGCCCGTGGGCTGTGGTTTTACCAGGCATGTTGGCTATTTTCTGACATTTTATAGACAAAGCAATGCATCAGTTTATTGAGAAATTAATCAGCAGGATGATTGATAATGATATAATTGTTGGTTGCAGTCTTCCATAATACTAAGATCGATTAGACATTGAGCCATTTTTTTAGGAGCTTTAAAAATACTAACAGTAGAAATTGTTAAATGCAGGCGACTTATTGAGACAGGTTTTTTTTAGGTGTTGAAAGATCTAGAAATGTTTAAAATTCTAACGTGTACATTTTGTGGGCTCACAATTAGCTGTGAAAAACAATAGCATATTGAGGACACCCAAAATGATATAAGATCATGTGAGGTCACGTGATCTTAGCCAATCTCATGAGTCAACACCCACACAGAACATCCGTCTAGGAATGAAGACTCGCTGCTGACACAGCATTCCCCAGCCAGGCCGCTGCCCAGGCAACCACATCAACTCCTGTCTAAACACAACGTAAGGAATCCATGCTGCAGCAAACTCAGTGGTTTCCCAAGATTGGAGTTAGCTTAAAGGAACACGCCGACTTATTGGGAATTTAGCTTATTCACCGTAACCCCCAGAGTAAGACAAGTCCATACATACCCTTCTCATCTCCGTGTGTGCTGTAACGCTGCCTGACGGCTCCAGCATTAGCTTAGCCTAGCACAGATCCTGCAGGTAACTGGTTCCAACTAGCCTACTGCTCCCAATTGTGACAAAAGTGACAAAATAACGCCAACATGTTCCTATTTACATGTTGTGATTTGTAGAGTCACAGCGTGTACAAAAAACAATGTAACATGAGACACAGCCATCTTCTAACAGTAAACAAACCAGGAACTATATTCTCAGACAGGCTAGCTGCGAGCATATCACTCCGCCCAAGTACTATATTCTTCCGCCTGAGAATACAGTTCCCGGTTTGTTTACAGTTAGAAGACGGTTGTGTCTCATGTTATGTTGTTTTTTGTACACGCTGTGACTCTATAAATCACAACATGTAAATAGGAACATGTTGGTGTTATTTTGTCACTTATTCGGAGCAGTAGGATTACTGGAACCATTCACCTGCATGGTCTGTGCTGGCCTGATGCCGCTGGAGCCGTCAGACAGCATTACAGCACGCACAGAGATGAGAAGGGTATGTATGGACTAGTCTAACTCTGGGGGTTACGGTGAATAAGATAAATTCCCAATAAGTCGGCGTGTTCCTTTAAAAGCTGAAATCGAGGAATGTTCTTAAAAGTTGTATGGTATTATTATCTGAAGCTCCAAGCTTTTGAATCCTCTTATAACCTTCACGTGTATTTTGTAGTATGAGACAGGCTTAATAGAAAACTGCAATTTTGTGGATTAGAGTGAAAAACTTGTACAATGGTATAAAACTGCCTGTAATTCTTGAAGACAATGAAGTAGAAGCGCTGCTGGGTCTTTGTGGTGATCACATACAGGCAGGGCTCGACAGTAACGGTAACCACTTAAAAAAAGTTAGCGTTGAGCCCTGCTTACAGGTGCTCTTTGAATACTTCAGGTGTATTGTGCTTATTCCATCCTTAGAAGGGCTCACTGCACCGTGGATTATGGTTTTAAAAAATAAAAACGCGAGCCTCCTTTGAAGGATTCCTTGGAGTGTTTTTGAAGGATACTTGCATTTTTTGTTTTTTTAAAGCTCGTATGTATTCGTATGTATACTGCCATGTTGCACCTCCATCTTTAAAGGACATTAGCCAAAGAGGGACATACCTCCGCCTTTCTCGCTTTTACACTCAGTGGCACCGTGACGAATGCCAGGGGGGAGATTACTCGCGACTGCCGGCAGATTTGAAAGCCTGTTGAAGATGGAGGATCACGCTGATTCTTTACTAACATTAGCTTGCATTCGTTTGGGAACTTGATAGCTGATGTTAGCAATGAAATGGTACCAAAATAACGATAATGTAAAACTATTGTTACACTGGAAGGAACACTCACGGACGAAGTCGTACTTCTTGGAATAATATGGCCACCGTAGGAGTTAAAACGCAATCGGAATGGGAGGGCCTAGAAAGTAATATTCAATTGGTTGTCATATACAATTCCCCCGCTAGATGGGAGAAATTCTTACACAATGTAGCTTTTAGAACAGATTCTACCGATGCAATGAGCCCTTCACAAGATGAAATAAATACCAGTAATACTTATCTGGCGAGAAACTCTTTTTGTCATAATTTAGGGTGAGGCTAGTTTATTTGTGTGAAACTTTTCAACCACAAAGGCTACTCATAGTGGATTTGACTCATTATTAACACACCTTTGATCCGTTTTAGAATAATATTCTACATCATCAGAAGCCAACATTTATGTTTGTTGTCGATTATTTTACAAAATCATTTCAGAAAATAGTAAAAAAACACAATCCCTCTCAATCTTCCTTAGCCTTCAAATGTCTTATTTTGTCTGACCAAACTTAAAAATATTCAATGTGCTGTTAAATAATGCAAAGAAAGCAGCAAACTTCACATGGGGAGAAGCTGAAACCACAAAATGTTTGACATTCCTGCTTGAAAATGGACTTAAACGGTTAATTAACTAATCATTTCAGCTCCCACTAAAGTAGCTCCCACTAACAGATATATTGTAATTTAGGTGTTAATACTCACATGTAGGAATATTTTATAATCCACATAAGAATTCCACGAGCCTTCGTTCTGTATGCGGGGGTCTTGGACCCGCACTGCAACAAACTCCTGAAGAATAGAAACAAAGTCACTGTTGTTGAAATAAAAATGTTGCCGTTTGTGTGCTTTACTACATCGTGGTTAAACCAACAGATTAGGATCTACAGTCATTTACTGTGCACGCATGACATGCTACCTCTTCAAATAGATCAAGTTCCTCAAATGTTTTTAAATGCATCAATGGGGCCACTGTTCTTTGACATTTAAGTGGAAGTTTAAAAAGGGCAGTTTTAGATTTCACCAACAAGATTACCCACATTAGACATCAATATTGCAATTTAATGTAGAACAAGAAGTAGTGGGAAGTTACTTACATCTTCTTCTTGATTGCTGATCATCCTACCGAGTGCTGCACTGCAAAGAGAGGAGAAATCAATGAGGAGGAAATTCAATAAACAGGATAAGAACATCAAACTGCATGTTTTCTATAGTGTTGTCATGAGCTGATGACTCATCCTCCAAAAGAGAAGCTTGTCAGCGAAAATCCACTGAGTCACTCTTGCAGGCTCATTACCATTTAGGGGTTGGGTTTAGTGATTCAGACTCCTAAGGGCTTTTTCAAAAGAGTTTAAAGCAGAGTAACCTCTACTGGACTTACAGTAGTTTGTTGAGTCTCTTTACTGCTGTGTAACATTCTCCAGTAGCAGCTTGTTAGCCAGATAGTGTACAAACAAGTAAACCAATGTCAGTCTGACTCACCCATCATGAGCCGGGAGCAACACGTAACCAGTAATCAGGAGTGGCACACCAGTAAGAACGGACACATGCCATTCAGGGGTGTAAGTCACCCGTTATATCTCAATACGATATATCGATTCTTAGGACAACGATACAATATTTTACTGATATCACAAAGTCTGCCACGATACGATTAAGCGGGCCTACAACCGAGACGATACAGAAGCTCATTTAACACAATCAGTTACATTCATATGTGTTTACAAAAAGCAACTAAAATATTGACAATTTCAATACTAAACTCTTCCAGACATTTTATTTAAAAACTACCCTTTTGAATAAAAAAGAATATAAAATGGATTTTTTTTTATAATAATGGCACATCTTAAAGATTACGATATGTATTGATATTTTCACTTTGTATGGATAATATTGGATGGTTGAGGATTGATCAATATTGATCCAGATTGATGTATCATTACAATAGAAGGAAATAAAATTGAGAGGGGCAATTTTGAGACATCCTTTATATATATATATATATATATATATATATATATATATATATATATATATATATATATATATATATATATATACTGATATGAAAAGATAAGAGGACTGGCATATGCATAGGGTTGCAGCTAACAATTGTTTGCATTATTAAGTTATCCGTCAACTGGTTCCCAATGATCAATTTGTTGTTTATCATAAAATGTCCAAAAATTGAAAAATGTATCCAACGTGATGTCTTCAAATTGCTCTTTTTTTACATGACTACAGCCCCCCAAAATATATTCAATTTACAATGATATATAGCAGAGAAAACCTGCAAATCCTCACATTTCAGAACCTAGAACTAGAGAATGTATATAATCTACATGGATTTCAGACAGTTTAGATCACCAATAACACAGATAAACGAATTACTACCAGGTTTCTTCCACTAACTTATCAGCCACTGAAACAGCGGTTTCTCCAAACAGACAAAGTATTCTAGCTATGATGGGTGATTTAGTGTTACATGTCCTGAATCTATTTACAATTCAAAAATAACAATCAGAATTTAACAGCTTGTGGGAAATGTTAATTATCGAGTCTCTTGATACCGTGTAAAGAAACTCAAAGTAACACAAAACAGAATGATAGTATAGAGAGTTGTCTGGCCTGAATGATTACACTTCTAAACAATCTAACGTTAGCTGTAGGAAACATAAGCTAAATGCTAATGCCAGTCGACAAACTACTTACTTTCATGAGGTAGATGTCGGCTGCTGTGGTAGTTTCCAGCAGGAAGTTGTCGATGTGTTCTTGCTTGTCGATGTTTAGATTTTATTTAAGCACAAAACGCTCAGATAATGAGGCTTGTTTTCTTAACCAGCTCCTTTCTGTATTTCGCAAGTCACAAGCACTACTGCGACGTCACATCGTAACGTACCTACGGTAAGCGACAGTATAAGCGAGTTTTTTTCTTTTCCAAGGCATGCCCCGCCCTACTCTGCCTTACTCGAGCTCTGATTGGTTTACCCCGACATTCTTTCTCTAACCCTAACCAATCCCACTCCTCTTGCCTAAAGCTTACCAACCCAACCACAGCAGACAGTGAGTGCTAGCCAATCAGAAGGAGAGTAGGAAGGGTCATGCCTTTGCCATTCTAGGATATTTTTTGGCTTCCGGTAAGTGTGCTGCGTAAGGGCGTGGGACTGACAATTTTTATTTTATTTTTCTATTTAACCAAACATTTATTATTTTCTAGGAATTCAACTAAATTCGCGCCACAAAAAATAAAATAAAAAATAAACGTCGACTAAAAATTCTTAGTAAGGTTCACTAACTTCGCAGCACATCTGGAGATGGTGTTTGCTCATAGATATTTATATATCATATATATATATATATGTCGTTTGCTCATAGATATTTATATATCATAGATATTTATATATATCTTTGTCGTTTGCTGAAGGTGGCGGAAATATGACTGAAAGCTCCTGAAAGTTTACAGTAAGTGTAATTTAAAAAGAAAAGAAAAAGGCAAAGGTAAGCTATGTCAAAATGATCACTAAGATATTAAATCAAAATTATGATATTAGGGCAAAATGATAAACTAATAAATAAAAATTGTGAAATATAAGTATAAATGACGAGCTATTAAATAGAAATGATCAAATATTAATTCAAAATGATAACATAGTTAGTTAAAGTTGTAAAAAGCCACAGAGCGATCAATAAAGTAGTACTCATCTACTGTATCGATAATCGATCAACCATTATACTTCCGCCGTTTGCTCTGATCTATATACATCATTGACATACATATATATATATATATATATATATATATATATATATACACATATAAGATATACATGCGCGCGCAGCGCGGCTGGCTCTGGTTACCCTGGTTACCTTGATGAGTAAATCCAGAGCCATAGAGATATAGATGTCTTTCTCTATCACTCTGAGTAAATCCATACGCTTTGGTATCTTTCATAGACAGTATATGGTATCTTTATGACTGCATGGTCCTCGCGCTCCAACCAACCAGCGGACTACTTTTTTTCCTTCCCAGACGAAGGGGCGGAAACGATACATTTGACTGTAGTCAAGCTCTCGGCTCTGTATTTCAGCAACAAATCAAGACAAACAGCGACGTTATCACAATATAATTACGAGGCAAAGACTATCGTGTTGTTTTAAATCGGTTCAGGTGGAAGTTCAAGTGTTTTCTTTAATTGTAGCGTTAAGTCATCGGTGAGTTTATTTTTTATTTTTTTTTTTTATCTTCCCTCCAAACGTGTTGTTTCGGTAACGTTAAATTGTGCACGTGTTTACCGTTACCTTGCCGTTAATGTGCATGTTTCCAATGGGGTTGAAAACCAGCGCAGTCTAATTAGGAGACACGCTTGTTATTATG
Organism: Perca flavescens; assembly: GCF_004354835.1. Classification (NCBI taxonomy): domain Eukaryota; kingdom Metazoa; phylum Chordata; class Actinopteri; order Perciformes; family Percidae; genus Perca; species Perca flavescens. Next base: position 5,972,065 of record NC_041351.1, read on the forward strand.
CTTTAATAACCATTGTAATCTACAGACATCGCTAACGCGAAGGCAATATGGAGGAGACACCAAACAGTGGGTCCCTCCGAGTCTTTGTCGTGCGGGGTTTTTCTTCTGTACTCGTTATGCTTGCTACGATAGCAACAACGCCGCCCCCCACTCCACTACATCGTGTGTATGTTTTCCCACGACAATGCTAATTTAAAGTAGGTAACGCGTGGTTTGTGTAATCATCGGCTCTGTATTTCTACAACAACGTTACATTCCGCTAAGCAGCCGCCAGGTGTTGCACTGTTGTTGATGCTGCTGACTCGGCCGTGCACGGTCTGCCTCCGCTGTTCACCGCCGTGTTATTCAAGTGATGAGGTCCTCTGTAATTACCTGTTAAAGGTGATCAGTAATACATTTGGTCAGGGCATATTTTATACACTTGCAACACTACCACCTAAAATACAGTGGTGGAATGTAACTAAGTGCATTCACTCAAGTACAAATTTGTTGTACTTGTACTTTACTTCTGAGTCTTTTCTTTTCATTCCACTTACTACTTCTACTCCGCTACATCTTAGAGGGAAATATTGTACTTTTTAATTCAATATATATTTATATGACAGCTTTATTTACTTTACAAAGTTAAGCTTTTTTTTTGCATACAAAACACATGATGGGCTCTGGGTACTTGGGGCAGCATTTCTCAATTAATGGAGAAAGAAATCAACAGATTAATTCATAATGAAAATAATCATTAGTTTATAGGTCAAAATGAGCTCCAGCTCAACCAACAACAACAGTAAAATCCTTCTTTTACACTAATGCCTGATTAATAATAATCTAATGACACAATATATAACAGTCACAGGGGGCATTTTTCTTCTTTTAATGCTTTAACTACATTTTCCTGACTATACTGACATAATTTTACAGAAGTATCACTTTCAATGCAATTACATTTGACAGTGTTGTATTAGTACTTTTATCTGAATACTTCCTCCACCACTGCTTAGAGATACAATGAGCTTACACCATGTCATAAGGTAACAGGTAACTTCAGGCAATGCAGATTAGGCAGCCTTCTTTATGTATAAATCAATAAATAGAGAAAAAAAATCAACATAAACAATTGTTTTTAAAAAATATCACAAAGTGAAACATGTCGTTGCTGTCGGGCAGAAACCTTGTACATCCGTATTTTGTCATTTTAATTGATTTTTTTCATAAATCAAAGCTATTGGTCACCTTTTGCGTCTGACTGTTTTTTTTTTGTATTTCCTGAAAAAACAACGGTTTTGGACATACAAGGTTTCCGCTCGACAGCGACGATATATTGATTGCTGGTAATCTACATTGCCTCACATTGTTACCCTTGTATCTTCTCAATAAATCCCATTCTCCAATGCTGTTTTCTCCTCTCTATCACATTGATTCCCGTTTGCCTCCATTACGCAACAATCTTGATGTTGACCAGTAACCTGCTGGTCCCCAGGTCTACCTGATGAGTATGAGCCTGACTACAGAACCCCCTAACGATGTTCCTGCTGTTACAGAAGGTTTAATACATCATTATTTTCCAACATAAATGTCTCTGTATCACTTTGTTTTTGTGCGTTAAGGTGTGTCAGGAGTCAAGGAATGAATTATGTCATGTATGTTGACAAAGTGGCACTCTAAATGTCTGTTACCCATTTCAACGTGTCCCAAACAAATGCGGACATCTTAAACTCTTAATTTTAACACCTACAGGCTTTAAGAGTTATCAGTTTTTAAGCCTCAGCAGCTGTTAAAAGGGTGTGTCTTTAAGATCGGTAACTATCTGCTCACTGCTCCTGTTTTCTAACCCGCCAGAGAGCAAAATGACTACTGTCGAGAAGGACAAGAAGCCAGATGATGTGGAAGAGGAAGAGGAGGAGGAGGAAGAATATGTGGTGGAAAAGGTCCTGAATCGGCGGGTGGTGAAAGGGAGAGTAGAATATCTCCTCAAGTGGAAAGGCTTCTCTGAGTGAGTGTTTTGGTGGGAGTTGTTGTCATAAACATTAGAGATGTAACTTACTCGCGATTCGATTCACGCTGTTAAGTTGGCGATACGATTTTCTCACGATTTCTTTTCAACAGAATGAGCTGCAGACAAGTGACTGAAAGATATTCCTTTACTTCTGTTAACTGTGCAAAACAACAGATGTGTCTTCTTATTAAAGTGCAGCTAAATAACAAGAATGAAATAAAAAAAATTGAATGATTACATTTTTAAAACAAATCCCACATCAAAATAACAAAAAAACTAAAAATCTCTTCAAATAAATAAACTAAGAAGATGTAGTGACATCTGAAGTCAAACAAGTGAAATCTAAAGTAGATTACGCCCTAGGACATTTAAACATTGCATCGTGATTCATTTTTTATCTCAACCGGTTGTAATCTTTACACATTTCTATCGATTTTTAACCGATTCACGATGCATCGTTACATCTCTAATAAACATATTGCATCGTCTACTTTCTTTTCCTGTCATTATCCTATTTATACAGTACTCTTACTGGAGTAGGGGTGGGAATTTCTTGGCACCTCACGATTCGATTCCAATTCAGAGGCCAATGATTCGATTCTAAACCGATTATCGATGCATCAATTTTTTTAATGTAAATTTCCATGTGTGATTTTTAAAAATATACATATAAATCTGAGTTTGCTACTCAGAGTTTGCTAATCACTTCCTAGACAAAGCAGCGAGACAAAGCTTAGATTTTGACATATTTGTCACACATAAGTTTTAATGAAATGTTTAGTCCACTGAGGTTTTTGTTTTGTAGTCATTCCATGCTTAAGCCTTAAACATGCTCGTGAAAGTCCCCTTCTCTCCCAGTAATCTTCCATGTCAGAGGCCCAGTCAGGTTTAAAGGTGGATCATTGGCTTCATAGAACATGAACATGAGGTGGTCAGATGTAATGTGATAAAGTAGATGAACAGCCTATATGTGTTTTGCCTAATTATTTTATGTATGTATTATTAGATCATGTGTATATATACAAAATGTATTTTCTTTTCTCCTTTTGGCCATTTTTGTGGGGTTTTTTTTCTGCACTCTTGCCTAAACTCTAAGTTGTTGTCCATTATCCCATCCTCTTTCAGTCACTCTGTTTTCTGATTTGTACTTGTCTGGAGACAGTCACTTTTAAATAAAAATCAACACATTTTTTAAATCGATTATTAACTTCAGAATCAGAATCGATAATCAAATCGTTCTAGAAAGAATCGCGATGCATCTAAGAATCGATTATTTTTCCAACCCCTATACTTTATGTACTTGTGTCTGCAGGGAAGACAACACGTGGGAGCCAGAAGACAACCTGGACTGTCCAGATTTGATTGCAGAATTCCTGCAGTCCCAGAAATCAGCACACGAGGGTAAGAGGAAGGCAGCTGGAGACGCAGAAGGAGACGAGAGTAAAACGAAGAAGAAAAAAGATGATGTAAGTCCCAATCCTTTGTTTTTGTTTGAGTCCATAAGTGATCTATCTCACATAACTGGTACTGGGGTTATTATGCATAGTTGCAAGATCTATTGTATTAAGGGCCCTGACACAGCAAGCCAACCTCAAAGAAGTAGCAAAAACAGACTTATTCTTCATGTCAAATCTTGTGTTAAAAGTTGCGATTGAACACACGACAAAGACTACAGCCAACAGCCAGCTGACCACTAACATGCATGTATGTTTCCACAATGAGTCAGTCTGTGTCTCTTAAGACAAACAAGACAAAGTAATCTAATATTTGACACCACTGTGAATAAGATAAAATTGTCTCATCAGTAATAATATGTGTAAAATGTCTAAAATGTAATATGTCTAATAAAAAACTTGCAACTGGCACTGTTGAGCTGTTTTCTTTGCTTTGCTCTGGTGTTGCCAGCCCATTGTCTGCTGCTTGTGGAAGAACAAAAAAAAAGGCAGACACAAAATAAAGGTTTTTTGATCCACAGAGCATGAGATTACGGTACTTTTTTTTGGGGGCGAAGCATTTTAAAACATTGCCAAGAAAGAATGATGAAACACAGCCTGGCACAGTGAGTTGGTTAGATGAAGAGTTGCAGGCGGCAGGTGTTTATCGTAGTTTAGGCAAACCTTAAACCACATCAAGGTAAGGAACTTTTTGTCATGGAAAACCGCATCGCAGGCTCATGATAAAGCAGGGTGCTGGTTTTCCAACCATAAGGGACTTCAGGTGTACACTTTAACAGCGCCTTGCTTTGGGATCAATCAACCAAGTGTCAGTTTTTTATTATATGAATGGACCTTTTTCACCGCAGACATTTTGACTTGTCATAGTAGGAAAAGCAAAGCTTAAATTGATAACCTTAACGATGGCTCCATTCCATCAAGCGCCCGATACTACGTTTACACGTGGCCGGCTATCTTCATAAACGGACATTTCAACCTCTCCGTTTTCAAAAATAACATCGTGCAAAGCTGTCAGTTTTCAGAAAAGTGTTTGTTTCAGAGAATGTCTAATAACTCTCGGGAAAATTCCGGGTTGGTACAATGGGGCTAATAGGGAGTGAGATAGGGAGTGAACAGGCTCTCCATAGACAGGCTCTGGTTTGTTTACACGTACCCGTGTATATATGCCGCCAAGAGCGCGCCAAACCTGTAGGTGACAGTCAAGCCCACGTTAGCCAATCAGAATCCTGAAAATAGCAACAACAGCAACTAATCACTTCCTCTCTCTTCTCTTCCTCACTTCCTCAGCTGCCTGAACCCTCAGTTTGTCTCAGTTTACATGCAAACGTGCAAACAAAGTTTTCCAAAATCTCCACTCTGGCCGAAAGAATAGTTTTCAGAGGCAAATTCTCCATTTGCGAGTAAACGAAGGGCACAAACGAAGGGAAATGTCTCCGTCAAAATAACCATGTATGTTTAAACAGGGTACCAATAAGCTATTTCAGTGAGTCAGCATGGACAATACCAGGGCCTCTCCTAAGTGGAATGCGGCCATCATTAATGGATTTGAATACACCTGTGCTTTTCCTACTAAGACATGTCAACAAGAGCCGTGAAAAAGGTCTATTGCACATGAGATTTTAACTTTCTGGCTGGCTTTTTTTAAATTAATTAAATTAATTAAATAAAGTTTAAGGGAGATGAACAAACAGAGAAATGTATCTTTCTAGATAAAACTAAAGTTTTCCTTTGGGGAAATAATTTGAAGTTGCAATATATTGCAGAATTTCGCAATATGTTTAAAATTGCATTAATATGTTATTGTAACATAAGTATGGTGATAATCTTGTATCGTGGGGCCTCTGGTGATCCCCACCCCCACCCTCCCCCACATGCAGGATACCCTCTGTGTAGTCACACACCTGCTATACAGGCAACTCTCGGGCTGAATCTCAAAGGGTTGGACTTCACCGCACTTGCAGACTCGTTCCCAGGGAGTCTGCGAGTGCCTTGGTTTGATCCACAGTTCATCAAGTCTGCATGTGGACATTCTGCAGACTCGCAGAGAGTCGGCTCGGGGTGCAGACCACTCACAGTTCATTGCAATAAAGATGTGACGCTATTATTTTTTCATATTGTCGACACAAGACAACGTTTAACCCTATAGTATTTTACAAATATGTAGAACTGAAAAGGATTAATGCACGAGCTGATCGACAGAAAACTAATTATCAAATGTTTCGATCATTTAAAGGCCCTGAACACCCATCCGGGTGTTTTCAGTTACACTGGCTGATTGGACCTCCTCCCAGGTCTGTGTGGGTGTGTTTAGACTGATTGATTGATATCTTCCTGACTCTGCAGTTAGCTTTGTTGCACCTGTTAGGTCAGGACAAATGACACCTTTATCATTCTTATTGGTAGAAAAGATTTATGACCATCAACAGCTCCAGCCCACCTTCAACCAGAGCACAGGGCTAATGAGCCAGAATAACTGAAAACACCTGTGTGGGTGTTCAGAGGCCTTATGTCATTGCCAAGCTGGTTCGAGCTTTTCAAACGTGGGGATTTTATGCTTTTTTTTTCTGTCATACATGATAGTAAACTTAATATGTTTTGGGTTTTGGTTGTTCGGACAAAGCAAGACATGTGAAGACATCAATTTTAGCTGTGTGTAACAGGCAATTTTCACTATTTTCAGACATTGTACTGATAGAATGATAACACTGATAATGAAAGTAATAGACCTTTTTCACAGCAGACATGTTGACATGTCATAGTAGGGAAAGCATAGGTGTATTCAAAACCATTAATGATGGCTGCATTCCACTTAGGAGAGGTCCTGGTATTGTGCGTGCTGACTCACTGAAATAACTTACTGGGACACTTGATGGAATTGAACCATTGTTAAGGTTATCAATTTCAGCTGTGCTTTTCCTACTATGACAAGTCAACATGTCTGCTATGAAAAAGGTCCGTTGGAAGAAAGAGTTTGTGTCCTCATAAGTTCGACCCGAGTCTAATCCGCCAGTCAAAATGTCTGCTGTGAAATAGGTCCATTGTCAGTTGCTGCCCTGCAAATATGTAAATGGCAAAAAAAGAAACACACATATACATGAAATCTTCAAACATTTGCTCCACGTGCACGCAGCCATGTTGACTGACGGATTTTACAACAGTTTCCCGAAACCCCATGTTTTTGTGGCGTTCTGTTCGTCTGGATTTGTTTTTACGTTCAGACAGGAACCTTGAAATGCTGTAGGTCCTTGGTATTTATGCTGAAATTTAGTTTGGGGCTCGATTAAAGTTGTGCTTTGTCGTTTGATCCTCAGACAGAGAAGCTGAGGGGCTTTGCTCGAGGGCTGGATCCAGAAAGGATTATCGGTGCCACAGATTCCACGGGAGAGCTCATGTTCCTCATGAAATGGTTCGTACAGCACCTTAACGGCCCTGAACACCCACACAGGTGTTTCCAGTTAATGTGGCTGATCGGACCTCCTCCCAGGACTGTGTGGGGGTGTGTTTAGACTGATTGGCATCTCCATGAGTCCCCTGTTAGCAGTGTTGCACCTGTTGGGGTGGGACAAATGACAGCTGTATCATTCTTATAGACCTTTTTCCACGGCAGACATGTTGACATGTCATACTAGGAAAAGCACAGGTGTATTCAAAGCCATTACTGATGGCTGCATTCCACTTAGGAGAGGCCCTGGTATTAAACCATTAATGATGGATGCATTCCACTTAGGAGAGGCCCTGGTATTGTGCATGCTGACTCACTAAAATATCTTACTGGGACACTTGATGGAATTGAACCATTGTTAAGGTTATCAATTTCAGCTGTGCTTTTCCTACTATGACAAGTCAACATGTCTGCTATGAAAAAGGTCCGTTGGAAGAAAGAGTTTGTGTCCTCATAAGTTCGACCTGAGTCTAATCCGCCAGAATAACTGAAATCAGCTGTCTGTGAATGCCAAATGACAGTCAGTTGAATTGTTTCTGTGTTTCGCAGGAAAAACTCCGATGAAGCCGACCTGGTGCCGGCGAAGGAGGCCAACGTGAAGTGTCCGCAGGTGGTCATCTCTTTCTACGAGGAGAGACTTACTTGGCACTCGTATCCCACCGAAGACGAGAAAAAAGATGACAAAAACTAACACAGGGCGAAGGGGTAGGGGGAAAGATTATTCCAGAGGTATTTTGGGGAGATCGGGGGGGCGGGAAGACAAGCAAGGCACCATTGGACTCATTTGTCTTATGGTACAGCATCACTCATTTGATTAGACTTTTATCTGGATAGTCAAACTGTATATATGCTTCAAGTTTGCTTGACAAAACCCAACTGAAATTAAAAAAATAAAATAAAGCAGTGTTAATTTTCAGTGTCGACTCGGCCACTTCAGTATCACTTTCACACGTGGTCCAGTGCTCGGTCATCTTGCTATGAGATTGTATCCGTGAGGTGGGTTTTATTTCATCCGTGTGCCTTTTTTTTTTGTTTTTTACTTGGTTCATTGGTGCTTTTGAGGGCAAAACTGTGTCCATCTCAACTGTTTCCTTCTGACTTGTTTAGTTCACGGTTACAAACCCCTTTCAGTGGTTAATTTGGTCATTGGTACTCTTTGTGGTGTTTTTCATTCTCGTCTCTTGCTTGTCGGTTTTTGGAGAATAAACCACTTTTTGTTACTCTGCCGTTTCAACTGGTGTCACTTTTTAATACAACAAGATTAGGGCTGCAACAATCAATTTTTTTCCATTAATTTATTAAATCGCTTGATCTGTAGAACGTCAGAAGACAGTGAAAAATGGCCATCACAATAGCTAAGAGTGTTTGGATTTCCTTGCTTGAGAAACAATTGATTATCAAATAGTTGGCGATTCATTTTTCTGTCGATTGAGTACTTGATCAATCGACCAATCGTCACCGAGATTGGGTTGTTCGTGGTCATGGGGCTCCTTCCAAGAAGCAGGTTTTTTGGAGTTATCGGGTTAACTTTGCAAATTTAAAACCAAAATCTATCTAGATACATTGAGAAACCTGCTTTTTGGAGCCCCTACTGAACAGTATAACAATATACAATTCATTACAACTACAACACAAGAGTCACAGGTGAAAATAAAAACACTTTATTAATCAATAAAAACAATTCTTGATTGCCGGCAAATACCTCAAAACAGAGGAAACTACATCCAAACTGAAAGCAGAGGGTGAGGCCGTTATGGAGACATTTGACAAACTACATAAATCATGACAAACACAAACATAAAAATATTTACATAACAAGACAGACAAAAAAAAAGTGCACTAAGTAGTAGCAGTACTAAATTGTTGGTGTTACACTGAAGTGAATGTTAACCAGTTCCATGCCTGAATATCACATTTAATGAGGACATATCTGCTTTCAAAAACATTTTTTTTTGGACATCATCTTAATGTTGCGAGTTCTGTTCAGCCTCTTGTAAATATTCTAGCCTAATCGCTATCTCAGCTGCAACAATTACCTATTTTTTCTTTTTAAAAGAGGGCCATGTTACACGTACTGACAGAACTTCATTCAAACAAAGTAATAGCACTTCTTTGAGGACGTTTTCCTTCAGTTCTCAAAACATTGAAAGTGAGAGATGAGATTGAGAAATAAAGGCAAATCAAAGTGGCCACAACACACACGGTCATTTCACGCATTCAAATAACTTTTATCTCCTGGAACACCTTGGCTCGCTGTGTCGACACAAACAAATTAAATACTCGGACTCAATATTTAAGCCAAGACCTCAGCTTTACAGCAGTTAAAAATTGCCTCAAGTGGCTTTCAGTTGGGTAACGTTGGCAAATAAGTTAATGAAAATGGATATCGCTAAACCACAGCGACAACTGAGCCCGTTTTAAGTTGGTGCTTAAAACAAGGCGTCCAAAAGAAACCGATAAATGATCCATAACTCTTATTGGTGACAGCCTGGAGAAATTGGTGGAAATCAAACAGTACTCTCTGGAGCTCTGGGCCCGTCCCGGTACCTTCAATTCCTCTTATGATTACAGGCTCTGCGTGACGTTTTAAAAAAATCAACCAAAAGAGTGTAGACTTTTACATAAAGCTTATGTAGCTAGACCTATAACCTTGCTTATACTACAGATTATGAACAGTTAATAAGAGCCTTCCTAAACGCAGCTCCCGTATTTAAACCTGCAGCGAAGGAATAGCGACAGACACGGCAAAATGCATATAGCCAAGCCTTTTAAAGACAAATTACAGTGCTATGTATAATTTATAAGGAAGTTGATACATTTTGCAATGCAGTGCATCTCCTCCCTAAAACATCCATGTGCTCCTCTTGCAGGACTCCAACTCCAGGCCTCTTTTAGCAGTGGCCAGCTCAGGAACGCTCGGCTTCTGACTCTATTCTTGTCTCAACGTCGTCCTTCCACACATACACACCCAATCTTTTCAGGGCCTTCTGAACTTGAGATGCCGCCAACAAAACTGACTCAAAAACTGGAATTTGCGATGCACAAACCGACAGAATTTGAGTGCAGCGTTTGAGCATATAAGATGTGTTCAGATCAAGTGATGTGCACCATACAACCTTTGGTTAGTATGGGTGTTAATTGCATCCTAAAATGATGGACTTCCTTTTAGCCTTTGGTATCTAAACTCTCACAACCATAGATGCTGTTCTTTGCCTGAAGATTTGCAACTTAAAAGCCTCCGTGACAAAAATCACTAAAAGTCTCCAGGAAGGGATGTTATCTGTCCTTTTAAAACCTTCGGTGCATAGGTATTCCAACCATCCTTGTTGACAGGGTTCTTTTACTTCCACTTTTCTCAATACCAGTCCCTTGTTACACCCTACACATCTCCATCCTCAGTGGTTTGTTGCAAAAGAGAGAGCGGCTAATTTTTTTCTTCTAATAGCTCATTTAATGTCCTTTTATCTCCCTCGTCTCCTTGCTTATCGTTTCCCCCCCCCGTCTAAATAACGAAATATCAGTACTCAAACGAAGAGCAACTTCTGCGTCAAAGTTGTTTCCGGGAAGAAAAGGAGAAAAAAACAAAAACGTAGGAACAGACTGAAAAGGGAGAAACCAATGCAGGAAGAGTAGTCAACAATACCGTTTTTCTACTCACCAGAATCTTCTTAAAAGGAAAAAAAAAGGACATCTCTCTTGCATCTGCAGAAATCTCTCTTATTGATATAGCAAAGTGATAGAATAAACAGCAGTTTGCCCACCCCTCACTTCTTTTTGTCTTTCTGTTTTTTCTCGGGCTTACGGTTCTGCTCGGCAGTTGTCACGCCACGGGGCATGATCAGCACGCTGCCGTCGGCGCTGTACTGGAGCGAGTACTCGCTGGGGGGGTAGGGCCGGCCCTGCTCGTCCCGTAGCTGAGTGAACACCTCCTGGTACAGACTCTGCATCTTCTGCTTCATCTGCCGGATGGAACGAATGAACTCCATCTTCTCCTTCAGCAGGCGGGACTTGTCGCGCCTCAGGTCCTGGACGCCCTGCTCCAGGTTGATGATGGTGTCCAGCTTGCGCTTGCGGCAGTTCTGGGCCGCCATCTTGTTCTTGCCGCGCCTGCGGATGTCGCGGATGAGGGCCAGCTGGCCCTCGCTCAGGTGGTGCTTGGCTAGGAGCTCGTTGAACTCTTCCACGGGCAGGTTGATGATCTTCTCGTTGGAGAAGGGGATTTTCATCGCCCGGGCTCGGCGTTCGTCGCGGCTCGAGTGCTTGTCGAGCAAGTCCAGAGGAGGCTGAAGCTTGTTGTGTTTGTCGCGGACGGTCTTCTTTCCAACTGCTACGGGGAGCTCCAGATGCTCGGCGAACGCGGAGGAGAGCGGCAGGTTGTAAGTATGGTTGTGGCTGATGCTGTCGAGCTGAGGGAGGCCGTGGTTATGGGAGGGGTCCTGGTAGCTCATGCGGCAGAGCTTACTGTACCCAGGCTGATAGCCGCCAACGGCACCTTCCTCCGTCTCTGCGGCAGCGACCTCGGAGTCGGTGCTGTACCCCACGGCTCCCTCCTCGGAGAAGGTGGCGGACGTCGACGACGACGACGCCGCCGAAGAGCAGGACGTCTCGGAGCTGCTCGGGGAGGCCGGGCTGTGGCTGGAGTCCAGGGAAAGGCCCGAATCGGAGTCGAGCTCATCCTCCAGCTGCGAAGCTTGGGCCTGGCTGAAGCCCTCCTCCATGGCGAGGTCTAGCAAGCTGATCTCATCCAACATGGACTCTTCCAGCAGGTTGCTGAACGGATCGGGCAGGATCGGCGTGGACGTCACGTTGGTACTGGAACTATTGATGTGTGGTGGGAGAAAGATCCCGGTCAGGTTAGTGGTGCCAAACGTGGAGTTGATGTTGCTGGAGTTGCTGGAAGCGAGCCTGGGCATTGTGGGTCTCGGGGCGGTGCTAGTAGAGTCCAACTGGGGATTGAAAATCTGGGGGAAGTCTTGGCTGCAGCTGGGGAGGGAAGCCTGGTGGAGGCTGACATCCTGGTTTACCGGTGTCGGGTGAGTAGGGAGTCCAAAGTTTCCCCCAGTGTTTGACTCCGTTGTCCCACTCGAGTCGATGTCACTGCTGGAGTTGCTGTGGGGCGAAGTGATGTTCACTTCCATTGCCTTTTGAACAGAGAGATTTTGTTAAATATACACACATTTCTTTACATTTTAAAGGATGTTTTTAAATTATGAGACAAAATCTGTATTATTTCAAACTTTGACAGAGTAAAGAGGCAATTTTTTCATACTTCGAAATATTCTTTTGCCCTAGAGTGATACACTGTTATCAGAGAAGAATTCCCCCCCAATTTGTAATCCTTTTTATTGGTTGAAATACAGGTGGTTATGTTTTGGACTGACCAATTATATGAATGGCGTCAGGACAAACAAATACACCTCGGTACACAGTTAAAAGGTGATGTATTTTAACAAGTAGACATACTTGTAGCTCCATGATGGCCATGATGTCTTGCCACTGCTGCTCCAGGTCTAACTGGGGCTCTGCTGGGGGCAGCTGTGGTGCCAGAGGAAGGCTCTGAGAAGTAGACGCAACTCCTTCATTGGAAACTATTTCTGGGGTGACAACCGGTGCTGGAAACTAAAAAAATACTTCAGTGTAGTTGTTTCCACACCAATGAAAAAACAATACTTTCAGGTTATTTGTGAAATAACACATTTTGATGTTTTTTTTACCTCAGATTCTTCTCCAAAAGGGAAAGTGGCCTCCAACAGCCTCAAGCATTCTTGTAGAGAGAGTGAAGTCTGTGAACCAAGACCTGGGAGCTGGGTAACAAGAGATACAAATACAGTCAAAAGTATTTATTATCGTTGGAAGCTGATTCACCTGTAGTTCAGGTCATTTTGGTCTGGACCACTGAAAGAAAAAGATGGGCATTTATGAATGAATGAATACATTTATTTCAGACATATCAAAAATAAACCAAACAAAACATCAAAAAAAAAAAAAAAAAAGTACTAAGAAGTTAAATAAGCAAAACATTCAATAAACAATAAGTAACATAAACCAACATAGACATGTCTGAAAAGGAGTAGGAAGAAGTATACACTTATTTAATCCTACCCCTTTTCCATAACTCAGTAAATTATTATTATTATTATTTCATAAGCATTTATCTTCTCTCGTGGCACAAAGAAATAACTGATTATGAGCATTGTTAGTCAGGAGTGCATAAATAGTGAATAACAGACAACGGTAGGATAGCTGCCGCGTGCTGTTTGGGCTTTCACACCAACCCAAACAAACGGTGTACAAAACGGTTAAATGCAGAGAGGTTATCATTGTGACTGAATCCAACTGTTCTTTCTGCCGTTTTGTGTCTTGATTGAAGGCACATCTCACAATATTTGTTTGAATTATTAACATCTTGCATCGTTGATAAATATTCTGTGTAATCGCCCGATTAAACGCTCAGCTACTGCAGTCAGGTCACACCTTTCGGTCTAATACGATATAAACAAAAGAACATTTTTGTTTTCTTTTATCGGTTTCAGATTTATTAAAAACGTCACAGATGCCACGAAAACCAGCACTGGATAAGCTGGAGTTTTGTAGTTTTACGAAGATTACGTTCACAACGATTCTGAATGGCCACTCAACCACTGGACAATTCTCTTGGATGGTAAGCCCTGAAATAAATGGGATCTAATAGTATTTCAACTTCATAAAAGCAACAGCTCAATTTGCTTAATCTCTCCCTCCACTGTCTGAGACTTAACTCATTGACTGGTGTGACACAACAATGAGATGAAACTAATATTTAAACTAAACAATTTCACAAATTTTAACACAATATTTCAACCCACAATGTTTTAGGCGAATGGTGAAAAGAGACTAACTGGAAATGTATCCAGATGAATAAAAAAAATAAAATCAGTCTGAGCAGACACAATGATCTTTATCACCTCTGTGCAGCTTCTACTATTGTGTTTTCTTTTCATGAACTATAGGACAGTTAAATGTACCAGCTCCCACTGGATGAAACACTAGGATATGGAGATCCATTTAGTCTACAAACCTGCTCTGGAATACTCTCTCCAGTCTCCCCATCTACTGGCTGAGCACCTTGTAAGTTTACTCCATTTCTCCACCTCTCTTGTTCCTCATTCCCGTCTTTGTTCTCCTGTGGGTGGGGCTTCTCCTCCTCACTCTCCTTCTGACGGTTGCTGTAGTTGAACACTTCTCTTCCTGCACCGAGGTCGATGTCCTGTCTCCATAGGATGTCAATCAAGTCAATGTCCTGGAAAAACATATAGCAACCATTGAAAAATGGCCCTGTGCAGAAAAAAAAAAAAAAAATGAACTCATACTGTAGCGAGATAAAAAAAAAAAAAAAAAAAAAAAGGACATCTGGGCCATTTATTATTGAATTATTTACTATAATAAACTAGTACTTATGTGTATCTTTTATGCAAGCAGTTTGGCTTATTATTTTATAAGAGTGGGTAATTTTGGCAGATCATGCAACAGAAATGCAGTCAGATGGTGCAACCATGTCAGAAACACTTTGACATGGTGGGTATCATGTGATTAGAAAGAAGTCTTAGTTCATTACAGTCCAATAATGACTTTATGTGACCCCCCCTAACTCCGCTGCATCAATATCGCCATTACGTGCAGATTTTCTCAAAGAACGACAAAGTTAAACCAAAAAAATTAACCATTAACAAAAATAAACTATCGTACACAGAGATGTTGTTCAAATGTAGCAAGTAAATATTAAACAAATAACAGTGATTTCTTTTCTTATGTGTCGTTTTAGGAGTAAATTAAGTTAGAGGACTGTCTGCTGTGGATTTAAAAGTTGCACCCACATTAACTGTGACAAGAATCACAGCTGTCATGAATGTGACTCAACTGGTTTGACTAAAAATATCTGACACTGATTAAAGACCGGGCCTGCGGACCATGAATGATATTGGTAGACCCGTGTAAACTCAGTGTATACGTTTTAATTTCTTTGGAATACAGTGTACTCATATGTTTAATGCTGCCACACCCCTACATATTTATGAAACCAATACTAGCTCTAAAGTAGTTAAGATTGACTGATTAAGTTGTTGTAAAAGGTATTTAGAGTTAAATTAAACAATTAATGCTTTTCTGAATATATAACTTCTTTCTGTTAACATCTCTGGCTTATGTTGCTACTTGGAAGATTAGTTTACCACTAAATTAGGCCAATCAAAATGTACATGTACATCCAAGCTAACATTTAATTTCTCAACTGCTGGGTTTATTTCAACATAAATAACATTATAAAATCCTGCTCGTCCAATGTATTTGGGACACAGCAGGTGAACGTGGTGTCAACAAGCGACTGTGAAAAGGAGGCGTTTGCCCCCTTCTTTAGACAGGTGCTCCCCAGGTGTTGGCAGAGTGAAGGAAGAAACAAGCTGCAGTACCTCTTTGGTGAGGTCGTCATTACCATCCCTGCTGCTCGGCTCCTGGTTGCCCTCTGGGGCCACAGCTCCCAGGCTGCTGTCTGCTTCGTTCAGGTTGTACGTGGATTCAGGCGTTCCGCTTCCTCCCCTCATGGCCGGGGTAGCGTCAGGGTTGCTAGCGTCCTCTAGGCCGCCCCCATTGTCCAGGGTGATGCTGGGGCTGGACTGGCTGCTGGTGGACACCACAGTCTCTGAGTCACGATGCACTAGCCAGGTGTTGAGCTCGGTACTGGGCACAAAGATGCGATCCAGCTGGCGCACCTGGTTCAGCAGCCGCCGAGTGGTGAAAAACTGGTCGAGGTCCACACTCTTTGGATGGATGCCATTGCCGTCCAGCGTGTTGCGCAGGTTGTGAAATTGTGTCTGGGTGTAGGCTGAGCTAGGGCCCAGGATGATCTCTCTCAGTGGGGGCAGCTGGTTGCTTAGATAGGTGTCAACGTCCACCCGCACCCCAATGAGACTCAGAAGGATGGTGAACTGAATCAGGCCCTCTGTGAAGTATTTTTTCAGGTAAAGCATTTCTTTACAAAGGAACAAAAGGTGGAAGTAAAAAATAAAAACAAAAACGGGGCCAACTAGCTTGGATCTATAACTTCTGTACTTGTACTAGAAGACGGAGATAGATACATGAACGTAAAAAAAGTGGTTAAAGATAGTGAGGGGAAAGGGTCTTCAACAGGATTCTGTATGTTTAAAAGGCATATAAGATCCAAGATGGGGTTTCCACTCTGTGAGAGTCCAGTTTGTGCTCAAAGCTTTTTTCTTCATCAGGTTCTCATCTTCCCATTCCTGACAAAAGTGAGAAATTACATTTTATTGCTCCACTTCAAAACTACAGTAGTTCAACATTATAACCACACTGCTTTCAGCTCTAAGACACACAATTCTTACCTACCTACATTTGCATTAAACACGTTAATGACAGAAAAAAAAAAAAAAAATCAGGACTTGCTAGCCCACTGCAACCACTCCATCCTCCCAAGACTAGAGAAGTGATGTCGGCTCGTACCGGACGCGCAATGCCTTTTTCGTTCTTGTAAATTCAGCAGACAACAGATGGTGAACACAGAGCTTTAGACATCACCCCACCCTTGACAGGACTACTTCTTGTGGGTGCTGCTGAAGGTGAATGGGAGAGTCGAGAAGGCTCGCAGGGCTGGCTAGCACACGCGCAAACGACAGCGTTAGATAGCGGGCAGGGTCCCTCCCTCCTCTCGCACAGCTGCGCCTTTCTTCGTCCTTATGACGTTAGCGGTTAGCTACCTTGTGTTTTAAGACCGGGCTACTGCTATTACACATGTATAACCACTTTGATACATAACATAAAGTACTGATGGTATGCCGTGTCGCCACATTAGCTAGTTAGCTCGCACCTCTGTTTACCCTAAAAAGTGACAGGTACCTCTACTTCCGCCGTGGCTAGCATCAAACAATCTCCCTAGCAACAAGTGGTGAAAAGATAACTGACAGATGGCACAGCCATTCGCGGGGCTCAAGCGCCGTAACGACACATGACTCCAGATCTCCCGACCAATAGGAATAGCGCATGGGTGGGACTTAAAGAAAAAGCTGAACTACTATTGGAACTCGAATCTACACACTGTGCTAGCATTAAAAGCTAGTTTGCTGCTAACTACCCTAACCATTTAACTACTTTTAAAAGTAACTTATGTATTAAACAAGACACACTTCTGTATCCAGTCAGCCACGCATAAATACTACGTATTTATCTATGTGTCTGCTAACGTTAGCTCATGTCATAAATCACTGCAATCCGTGTATTACGCATTATTATCGTTAGTTAATTGATTTAATACTTACGCATGAAGATTTGGCAACTGTGTCTTCATGCACAAATGTCCACTACCTCCTAAGAGCAGTAATCAAGTCCCGTTTCATTAAAAGTTCCACAGTGTTGCCCGATGTAGCATTGTCCAGCTTTTTCTTATTGAATGGCCCACCATGACTTGCAAAATTGCTAGCTGGCCCGGCTAGCCAAGCAAGCACCCACCAAAACACGCTTCCACACAGAGCATGCGTAGAACATTCTAGTAGCAAGCTTTCATCAGCCTTTAGAAGATCCCCTACTGACAATATTACACAGAATTATACAATTATACAATTTATTAAGAATAATTAAGATATTCAGTGGAATTCAATACCTTGTTTATTCCAAATAAATTAAGTAATATACCACACAATTTTACAAAATCTTTATGGTTTTCAAACAAACCATCTCATTAAATTAGAAGCCAATGCTGATATTTTAAACTGTGAGAAGTTATTGTCAATTTTCTAGTTTTATTTGGTAGATTTAGTTAAAAAAAAAAAAAAAAAAAAAAAAAAAAAATATATATATATATATATATATATATATATATATATATATATATATATATAATTATTATGAACTGCAATTATTTGAAGGAATGTATGCAGGATAAAGATAAGCCTTATATGCATTAGTATTGGCATGAGCAGCAATTAGAAATGTGTGCATATGATTCATCTGGTTCTAAAATGTATTGATATGTTATGTCTTACTTTATTTAATATGCAATAATAGGTACTTTATTTTATGTATGATAATAACAGGTGCAATGCACATGTTGGTTCTGTCACCCTTGTTCTATATGTGATACATATTCCAATGAAGCAAAAAAAAAATAAGTACATGATTGCATTCATCAATAGGTAAACCACAACATAATTTACAGACTTTAAAGAAGCAAGAAATGTATTTAAAAATGTCAAATAGTAATCCAGTAAATGTAAAGAACACACAAGACGTAATATTAAATACCACTTTTATTTCTCCAAGTAGGTCTTGACAAAATATTTAGAGTAAACGTCTGTGATGTTGATGTTCACTATATATTAACCCCCATTAGGTTGACAGGCCTTTTGTTGTATCGCTTTGAAATGTCGGCTTCAATCTGCAAAAATAAACAATCAGAATTACTGTCAATAGTACTCATTATTACTGCGATATTTCAAGGTGTAACATTTATTAATTACAAGCCCTTTGTGCAATATATTTTCCTTTTCAATTAAGGCCGACCTTACACTAAACGACTTTTCAAAAGATTCCACTGTCGCAGACAAATTTCCAATATCGGAATGAAATCACGAGAGTCTTGCTAGAGTTGGGGCACGCTTCGGTTGTCTTAATCGTTTGGTGTAAGGTGGTCATAAAAATCAGTCGGAGACAATCGACAAAATCAAAACGTGTTTGATATTATCGTACATTTTAAGTCTTGGTAGTAAAATCTCATCGTCTGAGGATAAAAACTAGTGACATTAGCACAGATTGTCTTTAGATGTGAGATGGCGTCAGACTTCAGTCTATTCATAGTCTTCCAGTGTGTGGTAGGCATAATCTCTAATTCTACTTCTCAGTATATATTAACATGGATAGAATGATCTTATAACAAATGTTTACCGTAAGAGTTGATAGAAATTATACACAACATTCTCTTCTAGTGAGCAGAAAAATTGCCAACCCTGTGAACATAAATAACTTGAAATAGTAATCCAATACCAGTTTCTGGAGTTCCCGGGTGCATCCTGCCAGCAGGTCAACACGAGGCTCCAGTCTGGACTGCTCCTCCAGGGCTTCCTGCCTTTTCTCAACCATTGTGGCACCTTTCAGTAGCAGAATGTCTGCCTGCTTCAGCTTCTGCCTCAGCACCTCTGACACACGCTCAACATACCTAAACAACATTAGAAAATTAGAAAAGGATGATTTATCCTGACTGAAACTGACACGAGGATCAGTTACGGAAGCATACCGGGGCGAGGCCTGGATCATAAACAGGTGCTGCATCCGCAGAGAGGTGAGGCGGACCAGGAGGTCCTGCACCACTGACAGCATCTCCCGGACATGTTCACGGGATTGGCCTTGGATGACAGTAGGGGCCATCTGGAACTGGCTCATAGCTACCACATCTCCCTCCTCTCCCATCTCACTTATGCGCT